>NC_135233.1:687966674-688266674 GCF_051348905.1 Ranitomeya variabilis
CGCCGGTTTTCTTCTGCTCCTGTGTTGTGTCAACCAGATGTTTCACTTCCTTTTCAGGTTGAGGTTGATGCTTCCGAGATTGGAGCGGGGGCGGTTTTGTCACAGAGAAGTTCTAATGGCTCGGTGATGAAGCCATGTGCATTCTTCTCTAGAAAATTCTCGCCCGCCGAGCGCAATTATGATGTGGGTAATCGGGAGCTTTTGGCCATGAAGTGGGCGTTTGAGGAGTGGCGTCATTGGCTTGAGGGTGCTAAACATCGTGTGGTGGTCTTGACTGATCACAAGAATCTCATTTACCTTGAGTCTGCCAGGCGTTTGAATCCTAGACAGGCTCGTTGGTCGTTGTTTTTTTCTCGTTTCAATTTCGTGGTTTCGTACCTGCCGGGTTCAAAGAATGTGAAGGCAGATGCTCTTTCCAGGAGTTTTGTGCCTGACTCTCCTGGAGACTCTGGGCCTACTGGTATCCTTAGGGATGGGGTAATATTGTCCGCCGTATCCCCAGACTTGCGACGTGCATTGCAGGAGTTTCAGGTGGATAAACCGGATCGTTGTCCACCAGAAAGACTGTTTGTTCCGGATGATTGGACCAGTAGAGTCATCTCCGAGGTCCATTCTTCTGTGTTGGCTGGTCATCCTGGAATATTTGGTACTAGAGACTTGGTGGCCAGGTCTTTTTGGTGGCCTTCCTTGTCTAGGGATGTGCGTACCTTTGTGCAGTCTTGTGAAGTGTGTGCTCGAGCTAAGCCTTGCTGTTCTCGGGCCAGTGGGTTGTTGTTATCCTTGCCCATCCCGAAGAGGCCTTGGACGCACATTTCCATGGATTTTATTTCTGACCTCCCGGTTTCACAGAAAATGTCCGTTATCTGGGTTGTGTGTGACCGCTTTTCTAAGATGGTTCATTTGGTGCCCTTGCCTAAGTTGCCCTCCTCCTCTGAGTTGGTCCCTTTATTTTTTCAGAACGTGGTTCGTTTGCATGGGATTCCGGAGAATATCGTTTCTGACAGGGGATCCCAGTTTGTGTCTAGATTTTGGCGGACGTTTTGTGCCAAGATGGGCATTGATTTGTCTTTCTCGTCTGCATTCCATCCTCAGACGAATGGCCAGACGGAGCGAACTAATCAGACCTTGGAAACTTATTTGAGGTGTTTTGTTTCTGCTGATCAAGATGACTGGGTTGCTTTTTTGCCACTGGCCGAATTTGCTCTTAATAATCGGGCTAGTTCTGCCACGTTGGTCTCTCCTTTTTTTTGTAATTCAGGGTTTCATCCTCGTTTTTCCTCTGGTCAGGTGGAGTCTTCGGATTGTCCTGGAGTGGACGTGGTGGTGGACAGGCTACATCAGATTTGGAATCAGGTGGTGGACAATTTGAAGTTATCTCAGGAGAAGACTCAGCAGTTTGCTAATCGCCGTCGACGCGTGGGTCCCCGACTTCTTGTTGGGGATTTGGTGTGGTTGTCTTCTCGTTTTGTCCCTATGAAGGTCTCTTCTCCTAAGTTCAAGCCTCGGTTCATCGGTCCTTATAGGATCTCGGAGATTCTTAACCCTGTATCTTTTCGTTTGGATCTCCCAGCATCGTTTGCTATTCATAATGTGTTCCATCGGTCGTTGTTGCGGAGGTATGAGGTGCCCGTTGTTCCTTCGGTTGAGCCTCCTGCTCCGGTGCTGGTGGAGGGAGAATTGGAGTATGTTGTTGAGAAGATCTTGGATTCTCGTGTTTCCAGACGCAAACTCCAGTATTTGGTTAAGTGGAAGGGTTATGGTCAGGAGGATAATTCCTGGGTGGTCGCCTCCGATGTTCATGCGACTGATTTGGTCCGCGCCTTCCATAGAGCTCACCCTGATCGCCCTGGGGGTTCTCGTGAGGGTTCGGTGACCCCTCCTCAAGGGGGGGGTACTGTTGTGGATTCTGTTTGTGGGCTCCCTCTGGTGGTTACTGCTGGTACTGGGTGACTTTGGTGGGTTGCGGCCTTTGGTTTCCACCTGTCCATCAGAGGCTGGGTGTTTCCTATTTTACCTGGCCTTTCTGTCATTCCCTTGCCGGCTATCAATGTATTCAGATGTGCTCTGTTTGGTTCCTGCCTACCTGCTCCCAGATCTTTCAGGATAAGCTAAGTGCTGATTTTCAGTTGTTTGGTTTTTTGTCCAGCTTGCTTATTATGTCTCTATGCTAGCTGGTAGCTCTAGTGGACTGAGGTTCTCCCCATGTGCCATGAGTTGGCACATGGGTTCTTGTAATCTCAGGATGGTTTTTTGATTAGGGTTTTTTGCTGACCGCTCAGACCCCTTTTGTATCGATCTGCTTTCTAGTGTACAGCGGGCCTCAATTTGCTATAGCTATATATATCATCTCTGTGTGTGCCTTCCTCTCATTTCACCGTCAATACATGTGGGGGGCAACTATATCTTTTGGGGTCCATTCCTCTGGAGGCAAGTGAGGTCTTTATTTTCTCTGCAGTACTAGTTAGCTCTTAGGCTGGTGCGTGGCGTCTAGAACCAATGTAGGCACGCTCCCTGGCTATCTCTAGTTGCGTTTGTCAGGCGTAGGGCAGCGGTCAGCCCAGGTTCCATCACCCTAGTGCTCGTCCGTTATTTATTTGTACTTTGCTTGTCCTGTGCTATCCCTAGCCATTGGGGATTCATGACAGAAACGCATGTTGGGGTCTGCATCTCCCACGGTTGCAGCAGGTTGGTCTTCTTATTTCCTTTATGCCCCTCTATCTGTCAGAGAGAATGCCCTCATCAGGATATGTATTCTACATTGTTTTGGCTGTCCTTACTCTTATCAGGATCTCTACCTCAACCAGGATTTGTATCCAATACCCAGGGCCGCTATCAGGGCATTACTACCCTGACTGGCATATGGAGCTCAATGACCAGAGGGGACCTACATCGGACCCCATCTCTTCTGCTCATCGGGTCCCAGCAGAAGGAATCTGCCGATGCAGAAACTTGAACCTGTGTACGAGATGCAGGTTCAGGTAAACTCTATTGCCGTGCAGGCCCGGCAATAGTTAAAATCCGCAGGCCAATCGGAGGCTGGCAGCTGATGTCAGCGCGCACGTCGCCGGCATTTGATGACATTGTAATTCGCCGGCGAGTGCGCATTTGAACTGCATGGAGGGAACATTGCTGCAGAAGCACAGCCAGGTAAGGAGAAAGTTTTTCTATTTTTATTGAAAGCGGCAGGATGGGAGACACAGGGGGCAAAAATGGAGACACAGGGGAAATAATGGAGACACAGGGGAAATAATGGAGACACAGGGGGAAAGAATAGAGACACAGGGGGAAAGAATGGAGACATAGGGGGCAAGAATGGAGACACAGGGTCAAGAATGGAGACAGGGGGCAAGAATGGAGACACAGGGGGCAAAAATGGAGACGGGGCAAGAATGGAGACAGAGGGCAAGAATGGAGACACAGGGGGCAGGATGGATGCATAGGGGACAGGATCATGGGGTAGGATGGAGACACAGGGGGCAGGATCATGGGGCAGAATGGACACAGATGGAGCAGGATCATGGGGCAGGATGGAGACAGATGGGGCAGGATCATGGGGCAGGATGAAGACAGATGGGACAGGATGGATACAATGGAGACAGATGGAGCAGGATCATGGGACCAGATGGAGCAGGATCACAGGGCAGATGGGGCAGGATCATGGGACATCACATGGGGCAGAATGGATACTGATGAGGGCAGGATGGGAGAACATATGACTGGAGCCAGGAATGAGACACACGGGGGCCAGGATGGGGGATATTATTACCATAGGGGCTAATTAAGGGCAATTATTACTGCAGTCATGTATTTATTTTATTTTTTGAGAATACTGTCTAAATGAGGGGGCAGTCCTGTTACTGTGCAGAGCGACACTATGTCGCCTTTTTTTCTTCATCTGGTGTAGTGTAGAAGTTGGGAAAAAAATAAGTAATGTGTTCTGAAAGCGGTGCTCTAGATAACTGTGTTATTTCCTGCAGAGACGAGTCCTGGCTGGAATGAATGATGGTGGTCTGTGCTGGATGAAGATGAAAAGCAAAGATGAAGGACTTCACCTAGAGATGTAACTGGTGAGTCAGCGTGTTTCCTGCACACTGACACTATACACTGTATACTATATACAGTAGTCCTGTGTACAATGTCTCCAGTGATCACTGTATTACCTTTACACTGACACTATATACAGAGCTCATGTGTATAATGTCACTGGTGATCACGATATTAACTGTACTCTGTATACTATATATAGAGCTCCTGTGTATAATGTCACCGGTAATTACTGTATTACTTGTACACAGACACTGCATACTAAGTACAGTTCTCCTGTGTATAATGGCACTTATGGTGATATTAGTATTGTTTTTTATTAATGATCAGTATTGTAGTATTCAGACACTATGTGGTGGTAATATGTTTTCCTGCCATGGTGTGGTGATATTTGTTCCTTGTATATGCTGTTATTTGGTCACTATGTGGTGGTAATATGTGGTCTGGTCATGGTGTGGTGGTATTTGTTCCTTGTATGTGCTATTATTTGGTCACAATGTGGTGGTAATATGTGGTCTAGACATGGTGAGGTGGTATTTGTTACTTGTATGTGATATTATTCAGTCACTGTGGTGGTAATATGTGGTCTGGACATGGTGTGGTGGTATTTGTTCCATGTATGTGGTATTATAGGTCACTATGTGGTGGTATTATGGTTTCTGTTCATGGTGCGGTGGTATTTGTCCCTTGTCTGTGATATTATTGGTCATTTTAAAAATTGAAAAATAAATAAAAATATACTAAGATTGTATTGGATATTTTACCAAATGATTAATAGGATAGAGTAGAGTAGTGCTCGGCCAAAAGATTCTACCTTGTTTTGGTGGCGGTTTAAAAAATATTTTAGCCAAAACAAAAGCTGCTGGCTATATGTGTGATCTGGTGATGGGAACTGTAATTGTGTGATTGGGGAGAAGTGCAGTTTTTCCAAGAGAAAGTTTTGGGGCTGTGGACAGTTGGGGTGGAGCCTGGGTGGAGTCTCAAGTGGGCCCCAAAAATGTTGTCAGTATGGGGCCCCGAAATTCCTAGTGGCAACCCTGCCAATACCTGTTAGCCTGTCTTTTGACCCATTACTACTATATCTTACTGAATTACTGCCATTTAATAGTAGGTCTGTTTGGACCACTTATATTTTATATTGACTATCTTTGGCTATTTCTTCAAAAGTGATAGTCATTATATTACATTTTGTATGTTTTACACTATGTACTTTATATTATCTGACTTGATTATATACATATGAATACTAGTCTTTATTTCTTTGGGTATTATACGGTACAGTCTTATATTGCATGAATACATTTAACTACATCTGTAAAATGCTAATGCTATATACTGTAGCTACATCCTGTATATCTCTCTTGATAATTATTAGTCATTCACATAGACCTATGTATTATAACTCTGCTTAAACATGGCATTAAGGTGTCTATGCCCTTTTAATATGTATGTATGTTTCTATAATTTTTAAAATGTAAATTATCATGATAATATATAGGTATATATATTTTTTACATTATCTGCTCTGTTATCCATTTTTTTTCGGTGACATAACACGTGACCGGTTACCAGGGATACAGAAGGTCCTGGTAGGGAAACCAGAGAACACCTCCCGTTGAGAAAGCATGGCAATTTAGCAGGCGGAACGCGCGTCGGTGTTGTGCAACTTGTTTCTAGGTGTACTCTGCCTTTGGTAAAGTGATCCATGGCTGTGCCACCATATATATCTATAATGGTCTTACAACATGTAATTGGGTAACACTGTTTTCCACTGGTCTTTAGGTTATTACATGGAGAAATGTATGGACCTCTGATAATGTACTGATATGGGGTATTGGACATGATATACCACTGGTCTCCTTTGGGGCAATGTCTGTATAGGATCAGTGTGTAACCACATGGTGCACCTTACTGATAGATACAGTCATATATTGTATTGGAATATTTTGTATATACTGCTGCAGAACACCTTCACCGTGTGTCCTGGTCTCTATATTTTCTTTTTAAATGTATGTCATATTATGCATTGTTTTTGTATACAAATAAAGGAAGTTTGTATTTTTTATCAAACACTCCTATCTTCTCCTTTTTGATGTTGTTTTTGGAGTGGTTTAGTTGGGACTAAGTAGATTATACTTGGTTCACACATCATGATGAGTCTGGGTTTTTGTGTATTAGCCATTGTTTCTGTGCTTTTCACAGCTTATCCCAGCACTACTAATATGGATTTCAGAGCCTGCAACGGTGCATGGCTCTTGCAAATAAATGATGTTTTAAAGGACACCAGTGATTCAAGTATGGAGGGGAATAATAAGGGATTACAGGAAACCTTAGCAAGATTTAAGGATCTTTTAAGGAAGAGGACCAAGGTTTGGTGGGATCACGCATTCCTAGAAAAATATCTTAAGAAGTGATTAATTCCAAGGGGGTTTAACCCCTTTCTGACCTCGGACGGGATAGTACCTCTGAGGTCAGAAGCCTCGCTTTGATGCGGGCTCCGGCAGTGAGCCCGCATCAAAGCCGGGACATGTCAGCTGTTTTGAACAGCTGACATGTGCCCGTAATAGGCGCGGGCAGATCGCGATCTGCCCGCGCCTATTAACTAGTTAAATGCCGCTGTCAAACGCAGACAGCGGCATTTAACCTGCGCATTCCGGCGGCTGGAAATGAGCGCATCGCCGACCCTGTCACATGATCGGAGGTCGGCGATGCTTGTACATTGTAACCATAGAGGTCCTTGAGACCTCTGGTTGCTGATCCCCGGCAGCTGTGAGCGCCACCCTGTGGTCGGCGCTCACTGCACACCTGCATTTCTGCTACATAGCAGCGAACATCAGATCGCTGCTATGTAGCAGAGGTGATCGCGTTGTGCCTGCTTCTAGCCTCCCATGGAGGCTATAGAAGCATGGCAAAACTAAAAAAAAAAGTTAAAAAAATGTGAAAAATAAATAAAAAAGTTTAAATCACCCCCCTTTTGCCCCAATCAAAATAAATCAATAAAAAAAATCAAACCTACACATATTTGGTATCACCGCATTCAGAATTGCCTGATCTATCAATAAAAAAAAGCATTAATCTGATCGCTAAATGGCGTAGCGAGAAAAAAATTAGAAATGCCAGAATTACGTTTTTTTGGTCGCCGTGACATTGCATTAAAATGCAATAACGAGCGATCAAAAGAATGTATCTGCACCGAAATGGTATCATTAAAAACGCCGGCTCGGCATGCAAAAAATAAGCCCTGACCCGACCCCAGATCATGAAAAATGGAGATGCTGCGAGTATCGGAAAATGGTGACAGAAGATCTAAAAAAGCTTTCTGTCGATATGATAATTTAACCTCTAAGGAAAGAGAGACTATTGTCAAATTACAATCACTTAGGGTATGTGCACACGTCTGGATTTCTTGCAGAAATTTCCTGAAGAAAACCGGAAATTTTCTGCAAGAAATCCGCATTTTTTTTTTGCGTTTTTTTTCCGTTTTTTTCGCGTTTTTTTTAGCATTCTGCAAGCGTAATTAGCTTGCAGAATGCTAAAGTTTTCCAAGCGATCTGTAGCATCGCTTGGAAAACTGACTGACAGGTTGGTCACACTTGTCAAACATAGTGTTTGACAAGTGTGACCAACTTTTTACTATAGATGCAGCTTATGCAGCATCTAGAGTAAAAGATAGAATGTTTAAAAATAATAAAAAAAATTAAAAAAAACTTATAATCACCTCAGCGGCGTCCGTTCCTCTTCCTATAGCTGGTGTGTGCGCGCAGGACCTTCCATGACGTCGCGGTCATGTGAGCGGTCACGTGAGCGGTCACATGACCGCTCACGACCAATCACAAGACAGTGACGTCATCACAGGTCCTTCACCGCATACCAGCTATAGGAACCGAAGCGGCAGCATGCAGTGGTGAGGCGGGAACACTGCGGGGGACATCGAGGGTGAGTATAGGACTATTTTTTATTTTAATTCTTTTATTTTTGACCAATTATATGGTACCCAGTGCGTGGAGGAGAGTCCTCCTCTCCTCCACCCTGGGTACCAACCGCACATGATCTGCTTGCTTCCCGCATGGTGTGCACAGCCCCGTGCGGGAAGTAAGCAGATCAATGCACTCCTAGGTGTGCGGAATCCCCGCAATTCCGCATTTTTAATGAACATGTTGCTTTTTTTTCCGCGATGCGATTTTTTCACGGAAAAATCGCAACATTTGCACAAAAAATGCGGAATACACTGTAAATAATAGGAGGCATATATTAGCGTTTTTTTCGCATTTTTATTACGTTTTTATAGCGAAAAAAACTGCTAAAAATCCTGACGTGTGCACATACCCTTAAAGATGTGGTTTTTAAGGCGACAGACAAATGGGGAAACATTGTTATCTGGCCTACAGTAAAATACGAACAGGAGGCATTCCGACAATTGGAGGTTGACTAGACTTATTCCAAACTTTCCCATAGCTCGTTGGCCTCCCTCTTGGCTGAGCTCCAACTAATTTTGAAAAGGCATACGATCAGGGAACGATTAATAAAAAAGTATTGAATGGCTTAACTGTTGAATTCCCAAGGGTCCCTACATTCTATTTGCTTCCAAAAGTACAAAAGGGCGCTGTCAACCCTCTGGGACATCCGATTGTGTCTGGCATGGGAGCCTTTGTGACCCCATATGCAAATTTCTTGATTTTTACCTCAAACCATTAGTGGAAACTTTACCATTGTCTGTTAAGGACACAACGGATGTCCTAACCAGGGTTGATGGGGTCTCTGTGGAGGCAGGGACATACTTAGTAACAGCAGATGTTGAAGCACTATGTACCTGTATTGACCACATGGACGGATTGGAAGTAGTCCTCTTCTTCCTCAGGGCCTCCAACCTGGACGGCCCATTGTGTGATCTTATCCTCGAGCTGCTGCAGTATGTTCTGACGCATAATTGTTTTTACCTTTAAGGATCATTTTTACCAGCAGAAGCGTGGCGGAGCCATGGGTGTGACCTGTGCGCCTGCATACGCCAACATCTTTCTGGGGTTTTGAAAGAGGTTGGTTTTTGGTGACATGGGGGTGGGGGCCACTGACCATGTGCTGTGCTGGTTACGCTATATAGATGATGTTTTATTCTTTTGGCATGGAACAATGCAGCAGCTCGTGGATTTTATGGCAATGCTGAATTCAAATGCCTATAATATAAGACTCACTTATAGGTACAATTTACACAAGATGATCCATGCTAAATCAACACATAGCCAAGCCACCATTAGGGCTGTCCCGGTAGGACAGATATGCTCCACTGAGGAGAAATTTGAATCACAGGCTGGTGACCTCAGAGCCCGATTTGAACAACGGGGTACAGCAAACGTTCTGTTCGATATGAGTGTAATAGAGCTAAAACTACCCCTAACCACAAGACGGATTTCATCAACCAAAGTATCATTTTAATCAGTAAAACCATGCCACCTGACACTGTAGGTTACGCAGCACAATCCTGCGGACAGGTTCACTTTAACAAAACACTGCAGTACCAAACATTTCAGGCTACTTAAATTGTAAGAAAAATGGCTCAAAAATCATTCCTTTTGAGGGCTGATGCATGCTTTACTGGTGCCGAATATGGGTGTAATATTGGACAATTACAACAATTTTTTTTTTACAACACTCACATTTTGTGAGGTAGACAGTTATGTTTACATTTCTGCAATGTGGAGATTTTTCTTTTATTTTTCTAAAAATAAAAAATACAGTTTGCCCGTCTTAATATAAGCAGAGTTTCTCTGACACATAAGCTTTGGATTCAGGATTTTTCTTCAGATGCAAAATTGCGCATTAGGGTATTAACCTCTTCACCCCAAAGCCTGTTATCACCTTCCTGACCAGGCCAATTTTTACAATTCTGACCACTGTCACTTTATGAGGTCATAACTCTGGAACGCTTCAACGGATCTTGGCGATTTTGAGAATGTTTTCTCGTGACATATTGTACTTCATGATACTAGCAAAATTTCTTTGATATGACATGCGTTTATTTGTAAAAAAACAAAAATTTTGCAAACATTTTGAAAATTTTGCAATTTTCAAGCTTTTAATTTTTATTCCCTTAAATCAGAGAGTCATATTGCACAAATAGTTAATAAATAAATATAATTTGGAAACATATTTTTTTTTGGTTAGGAAGTTATAAGGGTTAAAAGTTGACCAGCAATTTCTCATTTTTACAACGAAATTTGCAAAACCATTTATTTTAGGGTCCACCTCGTATTTGAAGTGACTTTTAAGGGCCTATATGACAGAAAATACCCAAAAGTGACACCATTCTAAAAACTGCACCCCTCAAGGTGCTCAAAACGACATTCAAGAAGCTTATTAACATTTCAGGTGCTGAAATTACTTTCTTGGTCAACAGAACCTATTATGGTACAATATCCTTTCTTCGTGCATATATCTGCATTTGGAGAAGCTTTCTAATTGAAAAAGATATCAGAGATAAAATTGTCTGGAAGGGCCTTATGAAGATACACATGTTGGTATTTTCGGTACTGTTAAATAGTTATGATAATGTTGATTTTTGTGCTATAAAACAAGCATTAACAACTATATAATAACACTTTTCAGCTGAAATTAGTCTTCCAAAATGCATTTTTGTCACACACTCATAGCTGCCTCTATTTTTTAGCATTTTAGAATATTTGTGTAGTCTTGTTAATATTGATGTAAGCCATTCCCAAGACATTTTTCATGGTATAAATGTAAATTTTAAGTAACGTGTTAAATCATTAAACAAATCGAATTGCTCTTTTAAATTACATTTCCACTCATCCACAAAGAACATTGCAGTTCTGAAAATGGCTTTACATCAGATAATAAACGTTCTCCTCCCTCTTGTTTCTCAGTGACTGGAATCAGTTCTTAAATGTGATTCAACTCTCAAGCAATTTACATCCATTTAGTGAGATATTTAATGATGTTTATGGGAGACAGATTTTATACTTCACTTTTACTTTATAAGGGATTGCCTGCTGCTGTGTCACAAAGAAGAGCCAAAGAACATTATTACTGGAGGCCTTCCCATAGAGGTCACTGATTTGGATAGGAGACAAGTTTGGTTATTGTCAGCTCTTGAGCAGGTCTGTCAAGTCTCATTATACCATGTGACTTACATACAGAACATTGTCTATCTCTATTGAGGATCAGTATACTACACGTTTTATTATCATAGAAAAATAGTAAAGGTTATTTAGACAATCTATTTCTTTGTGAGATTTTCAAGTCTAATTCTACATTGAACATGGCAAATTCTCTGGACCATAACTGGGTAGATGAGGGTAATCAAGCAGGAGGAATAAAATGTCATAAACTGATTTAATTGTAAAGATGAGCGGATTTTTTAAATTCAGATTCACCAGCTTCGCCGAATTTCCCACAAAAAATTGCATTGCAATATGGCAAATCCTCTAATTGTCAAGAAAACAAGTGTATAACACACCAAGGTTTCCTAGCACTCACTTGAACCAGTTTTGAGCTCTTTAATGAAAACACACCTTATGAATGTCGATTTGACCTTAACCTATCTGCCTAAGGAAAATGGATGGTAATCAACAGCATATAAAACAACACACTACAGCATCAGACTTTTTAAGCTACTTAAATTGTAAAAACTGTCCAAAAATTATCCCTTTTTGGGGGATAAAGTTTGTGTTTATATACATGTTGAGAAAATAAAAGAAGTTGTGACTTTTTCACACAGGGAAGGCAAAAATGATCTTTGAGGAGTATCAAAAGCATTGTGCATTGCTAATTGAGAAAATAATAGCCTTTCACAAGTATTCCAAAAATTGTGCCTTATTTTTTAGAGAGTCTTATCCAGGTAATACGCCACTTTACATAACGCAAAAAATTAACAAATTTGCCAAAAATTCGCCAAAAAACTAAATTCTTATTAGTTTGATAATTTACATTTAATATGACTTATACTCTTTGCCCTTCTCAGGGGCCCAATGTTTTGCTGACTGCTACTGAGAAAATTCACACCAGATGCAAGGGTAATAAAATTTAGAATTGAAAGTTTGATACACGGAATTGTCATATTGAACATTTGATGCACAAACCATGATAGATTTTTTATTGAAAAAATGCATTTTGTGCCCACTGAGTCCAGCTTCAATCCAAAAAATCAAATCCTTTATTTCATAATAAATATGAAGATCAGACCGAGATAACTAAGCAGTATTCGTTCAAATTGCGTCCGCTTCCACCTATTTGCACCCCTTATTCCCAGTCATGGCTATGCTTAGGCATATTGTAGTGTTGCCATATCTATTTTAATCATGAAATAAAGGATTTGATTTTATAGACTGAAGCTGAACTCACTTCTTACACAAGCAATACCAACGTCTGGCAGAGAGGAGACTCTGGGCTCCTCCACACCAGGAATTTACTTGGTTTCCATCAAGGGCGAGTTGAATTTTTTTTGTTGATTTTGTGCCCACACCTAGCAGATGGCTTGTTTTCAGTAAGTAATGGCGGCTATGTATCTTTTCTTGAGGCTGAATTTGTGATTCTTTTCAATAAACAGTATAATCCAGATGGTTTGGCTTTGACTATAGTGAAAGTGAACCTGTGAAAGTTCAGGTTCCACAAAAACAAATGACTAGATGCATGTTTCTGGAGCACAGCATTTTGGGTGTGCAAAATGACTCATTGATACAGCACTTGCTGCCTGATGGCGGGGTACCATAAGTCCTCATTTGGGCCTCTGTGATGGTCTGTATTGTTTAGAGAGTGACTGAGCGATGACAGTGACAGGTCTGATAGGACTGTGACGCACTTCAGGTGGAGTTATTAGGCTTAAGACATCACTGCTTGTTAATAACTTCTAGAAATTTCCTGTTGTATTATAACCTGCTACATTCCCATTGTTTTTTTTACCCTTTGATACTGTGCCCTAGGCACAGGGCCTGCTCGGTTTTTGTGGGCTAAAGAGTCTCAGTGGGCCCCTTTAACACATACCATGATTCATGATGCACAGATAAGGCAGAGAAATATAGGTATAGTACAATGCCAAAGATTTTACTACTTCCATTACATGAGTGATATCTATTGTAAATTCTACAATAGCTCAGAAACCAGACAGTATTGTCATCCATACAGTATTATGGGTACCACATAGTGCTCCATACAGAATAATGAGCCCCATATATTTCATCATACAGATTAATGGACCGTTTATAATGCTCCGTACAGTATAATGAGCCACACATATTGCTCCATACAGTATAATGAGCCCCATATATTGTTCCATACAGAATATTGAGCCCCATACATTGTTCCATACAGTATAATGAGCCCCATATTTTGCTGTACACAGAATAATGGATCCCATATATTGCTCCATACAGAATAATGAGCCACATATAATGCTCCATACAGTATAATGAGCCCCATATAATGCTCCAAACAGAATAATGAGCCCCATATACTACTCCATACAATATAATGAGCTCCATATATTGCTCCATACATAATGAGCCCCAAATGTTGCTCCATACATAATGGGCCCCATATACAGTATATGATGGGCCCCATATATTGCTCCAAACATAATGGGCCCCATATAATGCTCCATACAGTGTATGATGGACCCCATATAATGCTCCATAGAGAATGGTCACCATATAATGCTCCATACAGTATATGATGGACCCCATATAATACTCCATATATAATGGGCCCCATATAATGCTCCATTCAGAATGGGCCCCATATAATGCTCCAGTATATGATAGGCACATATATTGCTCCATCTATAATGTGCCCCATAAAATGCTCCAGTAAATGATAGACACCATATAATGCTACTTATATAATGGGCTCCATATAATGCACCATACAGCATATGATGGGCCCCATATAATGCTCCATACATAATGGGACCTATATAATGCTCCATGCAGAATGGGCTCCATAAAATGCTCCAGTATATGATGTGCTCCATATTTTGCTCCATATATGATGGCTCCCATATAATGTTCAAGTATAAGAGGAACTCATATATTGCTCCAAACATTAAAAAAAATGAAATATTCACATTTCCTCGTGGCCAGCTGCTCTGCTGCTGAGCCTCCACAGCACGCCAGTATCCCTGACAATGAGTGCCCCCCACCTGCTCAAGGCCCCAGCTCTTTTCTAGGTGCGCCAGGTGCTAACGCCAGCCCTCTGTTGGTTAAGTTACTGCTACTCTGCAATTTAGCATCCGCGTACCTGTTAACACTCACGTAGTGAAAACTAGTGGGAATTGTGGGACACTGATGCTAGCAAAGGTCATGGCCCTAGAGGATTGGATAACATCCATAGTGCCAGTACAGGATGCCAGTTCTAAACACTGGATGGATTTGCTGTAATGCACTCCTTACATACACCTGGTTTCTAAATCTGCTGCTGATGACCTGTATCAAGGAAACTACCTTTAAGAAAATATACCAACATTTGCTGTTATCATCTACTGCCATGTTTGCCATCTACTGCCGTTTAGCAGTTTTACATCTGTTTTACTTCAATGCCTGCCTGCTGACTCTCTCCTGTTTCCTTCATTGAATTACATCAAGGGGACCAGCACTACCACCTACATGTGACTGGACAGTGATATGTTGGAGTTAACCACCACACATCCACTGCACTGATGTGGCAGGCACAGGCCACCACTACTGATGACCAGAATGATCCGACCCATGCACAGTGTACTATGTTCCCTGCGCTCTGCATGTCACACTATGTCACCGCAAGTCTCTGTTGACGGAGCATGTCACACATTGCGCCACTGCACCCATAAAAATGAATGAAATAGTGTCACATATTATCCCAATGCTTCCATAGAAGTGGATGGAGTTGTGTCACACAATACATACATTAGATACTGCATATTTAATCCCATCCTGTGTGATATTGTCCGCTGAGCCCTATATCTAATCCCATCATGTGATACACTACACTAAGCGCTGAATCCAATGCCAGCTCCACATATACTAACCCTATCATATGATACAACGAGCAGCATCAACTAACAGAATTAGAACTGTCAGCCTTCCTCGGTGACACCGTTCAAATCTCGGTATCACTTTGTAGTCACCAACAAAATGGCTTAGCACGATGATCGCAAACTATATGTTCCCTTATCATTTTGCAAACACCCAGAAGGGAAGGAGAGGAGACATCACACACATGAGCAGATACCACCCACATTTACTGTAGATGTAATATGAGCTAGCAGTACACTAGGTTTTCATGGCAGATGTCAGCAGCAGCTCCCCCTAGTGTTTGATTGAAAATGTAAAAAAAATCAAATCAAATTATGTTACTCCATTAAAAACAAATGATAATATATATATATATATATATATATATATATATATATATATATATATATATATATATATATACATATATATATATATATATATATATATATATATATATATACTGTATGTATATATATATATAGAAAAACATTCGTACCTTACATTTTTTTAATTGTTTAATTTTTTGGATGGCATCTTCCTCTCTGGCCCCCACTTTCCAGAGCCTCATCTCCCCTCTCCCTGTATTTCCATAGCTATCAGTTTCAGCAAGGCCTTCCCTTTCCCCCAGAACTCACACATTCACCCTGTAGTCACATCAGGGCTGACTACTCTTTCCATACAAATATCCCCGACGTTACAGGGATGCATCCTGCATCTTTTTTTTAATGGATATGTCACTTCCTGGCTGCTTCTTCAGCTAAACATGAAATCAGCGGTGGATTTGTGATAGAGTAGTGTTTTTTTTAAAATCTGGATTCACACAAAAATACTTAAAAAACCCAAGAAATTAATGCATTTCTTGTAATTTTTTTTGCAAGTGTGGGGGGAAGTGGGGTTCTTTTTTGTTATTTAACCACATGGAAAAACTATTACACTACACAGAAAAATTCTAACTCAAATTTATATTGTGGATAAAAAGATCAAACGCAAACTAAGAAGATTGAATATGTGCTGAACTTTACATATTAATTAGTGTAACAGAGTTACCAGTTATGTTCTAAGGCACTCAACATCAAGAGTATTTCACATGCATAATTAATGCCTTCATTAGTGGTATATAGGAAATGTCATACCAAATATCAACATCATAGGCATCAACTCTAAAGGGAAGGACATACACCCGAATGAAAGAATTGATCATTTGCAATATGAAAGCATATTATTTGAGACACATTATTATGCTTTCATCATACGTGATAGAGGTATACTTTAATGGCAGATGCAGTTCTATTAAAAGAGCGTTTCTCAGCAGTTTAGACTCTGTAAAACTGCTGTTGGTACTAGATACTCCCTCTTTGACCGCTTACAATCTGGCTTCCGGTCACACCATTCCACTGAAACTGCCCTAACCAAGGTCACCAACGACCTCTTAACCGCCAAGAGCAAGCGACACTACTCTGTCCTCCTCCTCCTCGACCTGTCGGCTGCCTTTGACACAGTGGACCATTCCCTATTATTACAGACCCTCTCATCCCTTGGCATCACAGACTTGGCCCTATCCTGGATCTCATCATACCTAACAGACCGGACATTCAGCGTCTCCCACTCACACACCACCTCCTCACCTCGCCCCCTATCTGTCGGAGTCCTGCAAGGTTCAGTCCTTGGGCCCCTGCTCTTCTCCATTTACACCTTTGGCCTGGGACAGCTCATAGAATCTCATGGCTTTCAGTATCACCTCTATGCTGATGACACACAGATCTACATCTGTGGACCAGATATCACCTCCCTACTAACCAGAATCCCTCAATGTCTGTCCACTATTTCATCCTTCTTCCTGCCGACTTCAACTCAAAAATATTTCACGAATCCGTTCATTCCTCAACCTAGAATCTGCAAAAACCCTAGTCCATGCCCTCATCATCTCTCGCCTTGACTACTGCAACCTCCTGCTCTGTGGCCTCCCCTCGAACGCTCTCGCACCCCTCCAATCTATTCTAAACTCTGCTGCTCGACTAATCCACCTGTCCCCCCGCTATTCCCCGGCCTCTCCCCTCTGTCAATCCCTTCACTGGCTCCCCATTGCCCAGAGACTCCAGTACAAAGCCCTAACCGTGATGTACAAAGCCATCCACAACCTGTCTCCTCCATACATCTGTGACCTCGTCTCCCGGTACTTACCTACACGCAACCTCCGATCCTCACAAGATCTCCTTCTCTACTCCCCTCTTATCTCCTCTTCCCACAATCGTATACAAGATTTCTCTCGCGTATCACCCCTACTCTGGAACCCTCTACCACAACACATCAGACTCTCGCCTACCATCGAAATCTTCAAAAAGAACCTGAAGACCCACCTCTTCCGACAAGCCTACAACCTGCAGTAACCACCGATCGACCAAACCGCTGCATGACCAGCTCTATCCTCACCTACTGTATTCTCACCCATCCCTTGTAGATTGTGAGCCTTCGCGGGCAGGGTCCTCTCTCCTCCTGTACCAGTTATGACTTGTATTGTTTAAGATTATTGTACTTGTTTTTATTATGTATACCCCTCCTCACATGTAAAGCGCCATGGAATAAATGGCGCTATAACAATAAATAATGATAATAATAATAATAATAATAATAATAATAATGTAGAGGTGTTTTTGCAGCATCATGAATGCAAAAAAACCCCAAGTTTTATTCTGGTAGTGTTCCCTCAAGTATTCCAAGGCTCTTTAGTAGAGATGAGCGAATTTGCTTGTGTTCCCTCTTACTCGGCAAGCTGCAGAGGGAACCCGGCTTCCTAGATCACGCTGGCCGATCAGTTGATCGGCGCCGCTGCTGCGTCACAGTCACGACACATGCACGGAGAGAATGTTTGTTGGGCTCTCCATGCATGTGTCATGACTGTGACAGAGCCGTGACACATGCAGCTGCGGTGCCGATCAGCTGATCGGCCAGCGCGATCCAGGAAGCCGGGTTCCCTCTGCAGCTTGCCAAATAAGAAGGAACCTGGGCAGATTCGCTCATCTCTACTCTTGAGTGACAACTGTATCATCCAGCAAGGAGTCTGCTACAGCTGTTACTTAAGCAAAAATGTGTGCCTGTGAAGGCCGTAAAACACAGACCCTAGTGGTCTCCCTCTAACCAAACTTTCTCCTCTGTAATTCGCTTTGAATGCGGCAGCCAGGGTCGTATTTCTGTCCAGCGGCTTCACCGATGCCTCTACCTTGTGCCAGTCATTGCACTAGTTGCCCATTCGCTACATAATATAATACAAACTTGTCTCTCACATTCACAAAGCGCTCCACAGTTCTGCACCACCATACATTGGTTCAGACAGTTTTATATGAAAGCCCTATTAATTATAATGATGTCTGAATCATACCTGACACGTTTTACCTATTGTGTCCCCCCATTTCCTTATAGATTGTAAACTTGCAAGCAGGGCCCTCACTTCTCCTGTAACTGTTGAACTATTGTCTGTACATCAGTCTGTCCCCACTTAATTGTAAAGTGCTGCAAAATATTACTATTATTATTATTATTTTTGTTATAGACCCTAGTTCTAATCACATGGCGGTGACGTCATCGCAGGTCCTACAGCTATTTGCTGTGCAGCAGATCCATCCTGGTGTTCTGTGGATGTCTTTTGTTCTCTGATATCAGCCATTACATGGAATATTCTGTATAGGTGGAACCTTTGCAATCCCCGCCCCACACTGTGCATAATGCATAACACAGTGCGGGGCGGGGATTCCAAAGGTGGCTGGCCGCAATGCCCGCGCAGACGCAGTGTGCAAGCCTGGCAGGGACGTCAGACGGCCAGAGCTTACTGCGTCTGCGCAGGACACCAGTACACAGCGCAGGTGCCGGTTTTGAAGAGATAACAGCGCTGAGGGGGCGGCGCCGAAAGCGCAGGAAGATGTGAGTGACGGCAGAGTTGCTGGCCAAGCTGGGGAGTGAGGACCCGCCTACGTGGCCAGAGACAGGAATTGTGGCTAAGTATCAAAACGCTTTATTTGGGGTATACTTGAACCTAAAACTAAAAGAGCCACCTTGTTAGAATGCAGCATTACTGCTGCACAAGGTGGCTCTTTTAGTTTATAACGGTTGGAGGGGGGTGACAGTGGCCCTTTAACTCCTTCATGACATATGATGTACTGTTGTGTTATATTTAGTGTTGAGCATTCCGATACCGCAAGTAACAGGTATGGGCCGATATTTGCTGTATCGGAATTCCGATACCGAGTTCCAATATTTTTGTGATATCGGAAATCGGAATCGGAAGTTCCCAGTGTATGGTTCCCAGGGTCTGGAGGAGAGGAGACTCTCCTTCAGGCCCTGGGATCCATATTCATGTAAAAAATAAAGAATTAAAATAAAAAATATGGATATACTCACCCCTCCGGCAGCCCCTGGACCTTACCGATGTAACCGGGAGCCTCCGTTCCTAAGAATGAGGAGTTTAGGACCTGCGATGACGTCGCGGCTTGTGATTGGTTGCGTGAGCGGTCACATGAGCAGTCACGCTACCAATCACAAGCCGCGACGTCATCGCAGGTCCTAAACTCCTCATTCTTAGGAACGGAGGCTCCCGGTTACATCGGTAAGGTCCAGGGGCCGCCGGAGGGGTGAGTATATCCATATTTTTTATTTTAATTCTTTATTTTTTACATGAATATGGATCCCAGGGCCTGAAGGAGAGTTTCCTCTCCTTCAGACCCTGGGAACCATCCAGGATATCTTCCGATACTTGTGTCCCATTGACTTGTATTGGTATCGGGTATCAGTATCGGCGATATCCGATATTTTTCGGATATCGGCCGATACTATCCGATACCGATACTTTCAAGTATCGGAAGGTATCGCTCAACACTAGTTATATTGTGTCCCAGCTTTTTATATGGACTTGCATGCTGAGCCCACATCATTCTCAGCAGATGAAGGTTGATTTATTCAGCCATCATCTGCCTCTAACAGCTGTGGGTGCAGTGGAGCTTCACTCACAGCTGTTACGTTGTAAAATGCCTCTGTCAGAGATTGGTAAGGAATTCCATGCACCCATCGGTGTGTCCGTGACATTGTCACTGGGCACTGATGGGTTGCCATGACAGTTGGAGGCCTGCTGGAGACACCCATGCCTGTCATTAAGATACTAATGTGAAAGCCAGCTGGGGTTTGTCACAATCCATTTTTGGATGCATGGCAGCTCTGGTTCCACTATGATTAAAATGTAGCTTTTTTCCATTCAAGCCAGCAGGGGTTAATGTCAATTTCCCTTGCTGGCTGTGTACTGCAATTGCAGAGTTGCTAGGTCAGCTGATGTAGGTGGTGACCACTCACACCATCCTTTAAATTGTCATATGATGCATCAGCTGACTGTCGGTGAAAGAGCAATCTATTTTGACCAAGCCTGGAGTAATGAGCTCTCTGGATGCAGTGGTGAATCTGCTGGTTTTGTGGAGATGGTCCGGGTGCCTTTCTTCTGCTCTGCAGTGCTTTGCTTTAAGCTAAGTTTGGTGTTTTTACCTCATCTGTCTTGTGTTTGCCGCTGTCAACTGTGTTGTACCATCTGCAGCGGTGGGGTTAGCGCCGTTGCCGGCCAGTGCCCTAGCTAGGGGAGTGCGAGGTGACAGCAAGGGACAAGGTTCCTGACAGCGGGGTGAAGGACCCTCTTAGGGCATTAGGGGAGTGCAGGGACAGGCTCAGGTTGAAGCTCAGGAGGCGTCTATCCCTCATTCCCTATCGTTAGGGCCTTCCTCTCCCCATTTCCATCCTGTTGTGTGTTAGTTGTGCTGTCCGCTGTCGGACCCCCTGTTGGGTCATTACATATCATTACAGCGTTTATAAGATATCATGATTTTAGCTATTCCAAGCAGTGCAGATGCTCTGCTATGTATAGCACAAGTGATCGTGAATGAATCCGTGGAAAAAATCTGACCACACCCAGGTGACTACCCAGTGCCGTCCGAATTTCATGGACTGGCAAAATGGAGAAGATGGAGAATATTTTTTTCCATCCTTTTCTTATCTGAGAAAATCGGATCAAATTATGATCACACTCTGATCAAAGTGTGATTTGATTAATCATTCTGATTCTCTTGGCTGAGAGAAAAAACCTGTCATGTGGCCCTAGCCTTAGACAAAGCATTAGATAACACACAGCTCTAAAGTATAATAATAATAATAATTTTATTTCTATAGCGCCAACATATTCCGCAGCACTTTACATTTTAGAGGGGACTCATACATACAATAGACAACACAGCATAACAAACACAAAGATCAAAACAGATACCAAGAGGAATGAGAGCCCTGCTCATGTTAGGGTTGGTGGAACACACCGAGTATATATGTATATGTATTATTAGGTGCGTTCGCAACCCGGGGTCCACTGTGCAGGAGAGGAACCTGGCAAATGGCTGCGCTATATGGCGGTATAAGCGAACTCTGTTAACTCCACAGAGTCACTAGGAACAAGATGCTGTGCCCTGTTAACCTCACAGAGGTACACAGCTACCCACCAGAGCAAAACTGTGGTCATGCAGTCAGAGAAACAGGCAAAAAACTCCTCACTGGAGGTGCCGGAATTCCAGCGGCTTATTTCAGCCAAGGCCCTGAATACACACATACAAACCTCTCACCGGAGGTGCCGGTATTCTAGGGGCTTATTTCAGCCAAACCCTAACCACATCCAGACATGACCACACTGGTGCTGAGCTCATAGACATTGGTTTGATACTAGCGCATGGCCGTGCTGCCATACGAACCTTTTATAGCTGCAGGAACTTCAGGACCTTCCTAGAGGACCAATGGGAGCTGCTACAGTACCTGAGCAACTTCAGGACCTTCCTAGAGGACCAATGGGAGCTGCTGCAGTATCTGAGCATGTGACCCCCGACTTCCAATGAGAGGTCTTACCCTGGGCATGCTCAGAAGGCAAAAAGCAGGACTTAGTCCCAGAGACGTCTGCTCTCCGCTGATCAGTACTGGCTACAAAGGCAGAGCCTGAAAGAACAGCAGTAACCAGTCGTCCAGCATCAGCCTGAGCCAGACGCTGAGACCGACGTCTCCACTGAGCAGGCTCCACTGCAGCTGGAGAAGAATGGGAGACCACAGCGGAGGTGGTTCGAGATTCCCCCTGTGCAGAGGCGGGACCTCGACACCTAACATTACCTCCCTCCTAGGGCCCCCTCCTTGGACCTCGCTACGCACGAAGGCAGCAATGAGCTGTGGAGCTCGAATGTGCTCAGCAGGCTCCCAGGACCTGTCCTCTGGGCCATAACCCTTCCAGTCCACCAAATAAAAATTTTTGCCATGTACCACCTTGCACCCCAAAATAGCGTTCACCTCGTAATCATCCGAAGACGAACCCGATGTCCCGGCAGATGACTTGGAAAACCGGGACATGTACACGGGCTTCAGGAGGGACACATGAAAGGTGTTGGTGACACCTAGGCGTGGAGGAAGGGCCAGACGGTAGACCACAGGGTTAACCTGTTCAATGACCTTGAAGGGACCCAAGTAGCAAGGTGCAAACTTAGTAGACTCAACTCGCAGCCTGATGTTACGGGCGGAGAGCCACACTAAGTCGCCAGGAGCAAAGGTCGGAGTAGGGCGCCGATGTGCATCGGCGGACGACCTCATTCTCTCCTTGGAGGCCCGGATGGCATCCTGAGTGCGGTCCCAAATGTCCCGTGCCTCCACAGCCCAGTCTGCCACCCTGGAATCGGCAGAAGACACGGGCATAGGCACAGGAACCCGCTGATGCTGGCCGTAATTAAGGAGGAAATGAGTTTGACCGGTGGAGTCGGCTACAGCGTTATTAAGCGCATACTCCACCAACGGTAGCGAGGATGCCCAGTCATCCTGCCTGGCAGAAACAAAATGTTGCAGATATGTGACCAGGGTCTGGTTGGCCCTCTCTACCAACCCATTCTTCTCGGGATGATATGCTGAGGAGACATTCAACTCAATGTTCAGTAGACGACAAAGCTCTCTCCAGAATCGAGACACAAACTGGGGACCCCGGTCACTGACAATTTTGTCCGGCATAACGTGTAGACGAAATATGTGTTTGATAAACAACGCTGCCAGAGCCCGTGCAGAAGGTAGCCGTGGAAGAGGCACCAAGTGCACCATTTTGGAAAAATGGTCGGTGATCACCCAAATAATGGTGCAACTATGAGACTTGGGTAAGCCCACCACAAAATCCATCCCGACCATCTCTCAGGGCCTGTCTGCCACCGGCAAGGGGTGAAGCAACCCAGCTGGCCGTTGACGAGGAGACTTGTGCTTGGCACAGGAGACACATGCCCGAACATAGTCTGTGATGTCACGGGCCATATGCGGCCACCAATATGTCCTCGCCAATAGCTCAGATGTCCTTTTGGTCCTGAAATGTCCACCACCCTAGACAAGTGAGCCCAAGAGAGAACCTCCGGATGCAAACTGGATGGTACAAAAGTCTTGCCCGAAGGCACAAACTTTAGTGAAACCGGGGCTACAATTCTCAGGCTCTCGGAAGGGACAATAAGCCGAGGCCCTCTTCTTCCTCCTCAGATGATACAACGGTGTGAGAGAGAGCGTCGGCACGAACGTTTTTCTCCCCGAAAATAAAATGGAGAGTGAAATGGAACCAAGAGAAGAACAAGGATCATCTGGCCTGGCGAGAATATAGCTGCTGGGCGGTCTGTAAATAAACCAAATTCTTGTGGTCTGTGAATACTTGGAAGGGATAGCGAGCCCCCTCCAAGAGATGTCTACACTCTGAGAAGGCCAACTTCATTGCTAGCAACTCCCTGTCCCCTATGGAATAATTCCTCTCTGCTGGTGTGAAGGTTTTAGAAAATAAGAAGCAAGGATTCCGACCTTTAGCATCCTTTTGGAAGAGGACTGCTCCAGCACCAATGGATGAGGCATCCACCTCCATTATAAATGGCTTATCTACATCAGGGCGATGTAGGATGAGAGCGCTAGCAAAATGAGATTTAATAGAAGTGAAGGCCTTGGAGACCTCCTCAGTCAACAATTTGGGATTTGCTCCCTTCTTGGTGAGGGCTTCCAAGGGAGCTATCAAAGTTGAGAAATGAGGGATGAACTGGCAATAATAGTTAATGAACCCCATAAAGCGCTGCACCGCTTTAAGAGAATGGGGTTCTTGCCAGTCCATCACAGCCTGTAATTTGGCAGGATCCATAGCCAATCCCTGGGCGGAGATGATATAGCCCAGGAAAAGGTAAGGACTCCTGCTCAAACACACATTTCTCCAACTTCCCGTAGAGGGAGTTAGTTCATAAGAGGTCGAAGACTCTGCAAACATCTCTCCGGTGGGAGTCAATATCTGGAGAGTAGATAAGAATATCATCCAGATAGACTACGGCCGAGGTGGGGAGCATATCCCAGAAGATATCGTGTACAAAGTCTTGGAAAACGGCTGGGGCATTGCAGAGCCCAAAGGGCATCACTAGATATTCATAGTGTCCATCCTTGGTGTTAAAAGCCATCTTCCATTCGTCCCCCTCACGAATGTGAATCAGGTTGTAAGCACCCCGCAGATCTAGTTTAGTAAGCACCTTGCTCCCTGAAGCCTATCAAAAAGCTCAGATATCAGGGGCAGAGGATATTTATTCTTAACAGTGATGGTGTTAAGACCCCTGTAGTCTATGCATGGACGTAGTTCCCCGATCTTCTTCTGCACGAAGAAGAACCCAGCCCCTGCAGGTGACACTGACTTTCTAATGAATCCTCTTGCCAGATTTTCCTGGATGTACTGAGACACTGCCTCCGGGAGAGATAATGGATAGACTCGACCCCGGGGAGGCTCAGCACCAGGCAAGAGGTCAATAGGACAGTCATAGGGGCGGTGAGGCGGAAGGGTCTTTGCAGCCCTTTTGGAGAACACATCCACATAGGGCCAATATTGCTTGAGCAGAGAGGATAGATCTGCGGGTACCTCAGTTGGAGCAAACAGAATGCTCTCCCTCTGACATCTACCCCCACAAGATTCACCCCATCCCAAAATTCTGCCTGTGCCTGTGGACCACTCGATATGAGGAGCGTGATACCGTAGCCAAGGCACCCCTAACAGGATCTCATCAATTCCCTCAGGAATGATGAGCAGAGATATAATCTCCTGATGAGATGGCAACAAGGACAGAGTGAAAGGGATGGTCTGGTGTGTAATCTGTGAGGGCAGTGTCGACCCATTCACCACTCATACAGTTACTGGTTGAGCTAGCATTACCTGGGGTATTGCGTGACGTTGGGCGAAGGCAGAAGACATAAAATTGCCCTCCGCCCCAGAATATACGCAGACCTCTACCGAGTGTGTGAATGAGCCTATTGTAATTGTCCCCTTAAAGGACAATTTGGAGGCAAACGTCGCCGTGTCTAGTGTACCTCCACCTACTACCACTAGACGCTGATGTTTCCTCGACTGCTGTGAACATCTGGTGGCAAAATGTCCTGACTGCTGGCAAACATGGCAGACCTTGAGTGCATGAGCGGTGTTGTGAATTTGGTTTCTGGGCTCCCCCGGTGGTCACTGGTGGTACTGAACGTGTGTTTGTCATCTCCTCTGTTCACCTGTTTCCATCAGGATGTGGGAGTTTCTATTTAGCCTTGCTCCTCAGTCATTTCTATGCCGGCCAACAATGTTACCAGAAGCATTTCTGTTGCATGTTCCTGCTCCTAGACTACTTTCAGCTAAGTTGGATTTTTGTCCTAAGTTTGTTTGCATTTTTGTTCCAGTTCTCTGTGTTTGAATATTTCTGAGACTGGAAGCTCTTGTGAACTGAAATTGCCACTCTGGTGTCATGAGTTGATATTAGAGTTCTAAAGTAATTTCAGGATGGAATTTTGAAAAGGGTTTTCAGCTGGCCGTGAAGTCCCCTTTTCTGTCTTCCTTCTATCTAGTAAGCGGACCTCAATTTTGCTAAACCTATTTTCATACTTCGTATGTCAATTTCCTCTGAAATCACCGACAATATTTGTGGGGGCCACTGTCTGCCTTTTGGGGAAAATTTCTCTAGAGGTGAGCCAGGTCTGTATTTTCCTCTGCTAGGGTCAGTCAGTTCTCCGGCTGGCGCTGGGCGTCTAGGGATAAAACGTAGGCACGCTACCCGGCCACTTTCAGTTGTTGTGATAGGTTTAGCTCACGGTCAGCTCGAGTTCCCATCTTCCAAGAGCTAGTCCTTTTTGTATGCTCAACTATGTTCTCTGTGTGTTGAGAACCATGACAGTTTGGCCGGCCGAGGGTTAAAATAATTGGCTGAAGAAAGGAGAGAATTAGAAGTCTGCAGAGAATTTTTTTTTTTTTTCTCTGAGTTTGCTTCTCTGCTTATACTGCAGCCTTCGTCTCTCTCTCCTTCTAATCCTTGAATGGCTCTGATCTCACCTGATTAAAATGGATCCTCAGAGTTTAGCTACTGGTTTGAGTAATCTCGCTAATAAGGTTCAAAGTTTACAGGATTTTGTTATTCATGCTCCAATATCTGAACCTAGAATTCCTTTACCTGAATTTTTCTCCGGGGATAGATCTCGCTTTCAGAATTTCAAACATAATTGTAAATTGTTTTTGTCTCTGAGATCTCGCTCCGCTGGAGATCCTGCACAGCAGGTCAGGATTGTAATTTCCTTACTCCGGGGCGACCCTCAGGATTGGGCATTTGCTTTGGCACCAGGGGATCCTGCGTTGCTCAATGTGGATGCGTTTTTTCTAGCTTTGGGGTTGCTTTATGAGGAACCCCATTTAGAGATTCAGGCTGAAAAAGCCTTGATGGCCCTGTCCCAGGGTACAGATGAGGCGGAAATATACTGCCAAAAATTTCATAAGTGGTCTGTGCTTACTCAGTGGAATGAGTGCGCCCTGGCGGCGATTTTCAGAGAGGGTCTCTCTGATGCCATTAAGGATGTTATGGTGGGGTTCCCTGTGCCTGCAGGTCTGAATGAGTCCATGACAATGGCTATTCAGATTGATCGGCGTTTGCGGGAGCGCAAACCTGTGCACCATTTGGCGGTGTCTACTGAGAAGGCGCCAGAGAATATGCAATGTGATAGAATTCTGTCTAGAAGCGAACGGCAGAACTTTAGGCGAAAAAATGGGTTATGCTTCTATTGTGGTGATGCAACTCATGTTATATCAGCATGCTCTAAACGTACAAAGAAGGTTGATAAGTCTGTTTCAATCAGCACTTTACAGTCTAAGTTTATTCTATCTGTGACCCTGATTTGCTCTTTATCGTCAATTACCGCGGACGCTTATGTCGACTCTGGCGCCGCTTTGAGTCTTATGGATTGGTCCTTTGCCAAATGCTGTGGTTATGATTTAGAGCCTTTGGAAGTTCCTATACCTCTGAAGGGTATTGACTCCACGCCATTGGCTAGTAATAAACCACAATACTGGACACAAGTGACTATGCGTATTAATCCGGATCACCAGGAGATTATTCGCTTTCTTGTATTGTATAATCTACATGATGTTTTGGTGCTTGGATTGCCATGGCTGCAATCTCATAACCCAGTCCTCGACTGGAAAGCAATGTCTGTGTTAAGCTGGGGATGTCAGGGGGCTCATGGGGACGTACCTTTGGTTGCCATTTCGTCATCTGTTCCCTCTGAGATTCCGGAATTCTTATCTGATTATCGTGACGTTTTTGAGGAACCTAAACTTGGTTCACTGCCTCCGCACAGAGATTGCGATTGTACAATAGATCTGATTCCGGGCAGTAAGTTTCCAAAAGGTCGTTTATTTAATCTGTCTGTGCCTGAACATGCTGCTATGCGTGAATATATTAAGGAGTCCTTGGAAAAGGGACATATTCGTCCTTCG
The DNA here is from genome assembly GCF_051348905.1 of Ranitomeya variabilis. Taxonomy (NCBI): domain Eukaryota; kingdom Metazoa; phylum Chordata; class Amphibia; order Anura; family Dendrobatidae; genus Ranitomeya; species Ranitomeya variabilis. Next base: position 687,994,542 of record NC_135233.1, read on the forward strand.
TCATCTCCTTTAGGAGCCGGCTTTTTCTTTGTATCTAAAAAGGATGGCTCTTTGAGGCCATGTATTGATTATCGGCTTTTGAATAAAATCACGATTAAATATCAGTACCCTTTGCCATTGCTTACTGATTTGTTTGCTCTCATAAAGGGGGCCAAGTGGTTCTCTAAGATTGATCTTCGTGGGGCGTATAACTTAGTGCGAATTAAGCAGGGGGACGAGTGGAAAACCGCATTTAATACGCCTGAGGGTCATTTTGAGTATTTAGTAATGCCTTTTGGTCTTTCAAATGCCCCTTCAGTCTTTCAGTCCTTTATGCATGACATTTTCCGTGAATATTTGGATAAATTTATGATTGTGTGTTTGGATGATATTTTGATTTTTTTGGATGACTGGGACTCTCATGTCCAGCAGGTCAGGAAGGTTTTTCAGGTTTTGCGCTCTAATTCCTTGTGTGTAAAGGGTTCTAAGTGCATTTTTGGGGTTCAAAAGATTTCTTTTTTGGGGTATATTTTTTCCCCCTCTTCCATTGAGATGGATCCTGTCAAGGTTCAGGCTATTTGTGATTGGACGCAACCCTCTTCTCTTAAGAGCCTTCAGAAATTCTTGGGCTTTGCTAATTTCTACCGTCGATTTATAACTGGGTTTTCTGATGTTGCTAAACCACTGACTGATTTGACTAAGAAGGGTGCTGATGTTGCTGATTGGTCCCCTGCTGCTGTGGAGGCCTTTCGGGAGCTTAAGTGCCGCTTTTCTTCCGCCCCTGTATTGCGTCAGCCTGATGTTACTCTTCCTTTTCAGGTTGAGGTCGACGCTTCAGAAATTGGAGCTGGGGCGGTTTTGTCGCAGAAAAGTTCCGACTGCTCCGTGATGAGACCTTGCGCGTTCTTTTCTCGTAAATTTTCGCCCGCGGAGCGAAATTATGATATTGGTAATCGTGAACTCTTGGCTATGAAGTGGGCTTTTGAGGAATGGCGTCATTGGCTTGAGGGGGCTAGACATCAGGTGGTGGTATTGACCGACCACAAGAATTTGATTTATCTTGAGTCTGCCAGGCGCCTGAATCCTAGACAGGCGCGCTGGTCGTTATTTTTCTCTCGGTTTAATTTTGTGGTTTCATACCTACCAGGTTCTAAAAATGTGAAGGCGGATGCCCTTTCTAGGAGTTTTGAGCCTGATTCTCCTGGTAATTCTGAACCTACGGGTATCCTTAAGGAGGGAGTGATTTTATCTGCTGTTTCCCCAGACCTGCGACGGGCCTTGCAGGAGTTTCAGGCGGATAGACCTGATCGTTGCCCGCCTGGTAGAATGTTTGTTCCTGATGATTGGACCAGTAGAGTCATCTCGGAGGTCCATTCTTCTGCGTTGGCAGGGCATCCTGGAATCTTTGGTACCAGGGAGTTGGTGGCTAGGTCCTTCTGGTGGCCTTCCCTGTCACGAGATGTGCGAGGTTTTGTGCAGTCTTGTGATGTTTGTGCTCGGGCCAAACCTTGTTGTTCTCGGGCTAGTGGATTGTTGTTGTCCTTGCCTATTCCGAAGAGGCCTTGGACTCACATCTCGATGGATTTTATTTCTGATCTCCCTGTTTCTCAGAAGATGTCTGTCATCTGGGTGGTGTGTGACCGTTTCTCTAAGATGGTCCATTTGGTTCCCTTGCCTAAGTTACCTTCCTCATCCGAGTTGGTTCCTCTGTTTTTTCAAAATGTGGTTCGCTTGCATGGTATTCCGGAGAATATCGTTTCTGACAGGGGGACCCAATTCGTGTCTAGATTTTGGCGAGCGTTCTGCGCTAGGATGGGCATTGATTTGTCTTTTTCGTCTGCTTTCCATCCTCAGACTAATGGCCAGACCGAGCGAACTAATCAGACCTTGGAGACTTATTTGAGGTGTTTTGTCTCTGCGGATCAGGATGATTGGGTTGCCTTCTTGCCCTTGGCGGAGTTTGCCCTCAATAATCGGGCTAGTTCTGCCACTTTGGTTTCTCCTTTCTTCTGTAATTCGGGGTTTCATCCTCGTTTCTCTTCCGGTCAGGTGGAGCCTTTGGATTGTCCTGGAGTGGATGCTGTGGTGGAGAGGTTGCATCAGATTTGGAGGCAGGTGGTGGACAATTTGAAGTTGTCCCAGGAGAAGACTCAGCATTTTGCCAACCGCCGTCGTCGTGTTGGTCCTCGTCTTTGTGTTGGGGATTTGGTGTGGTTATCTTCTCGGTTTGTCCCTATGAAGGTTTCTTCTCCTAAGTTTAAGCCTCGGTTCATCGGCCCGTACAAGATATTGGAGATTCTTAACCCTGTGTCCTTTCGTTTGGACCTCCCTGCATCTTTTTCTATTCATAATGTCTTCCATCGGTCATTGTTGCGCAGGTATGAGGTACCTGTCGTGCCTTCCGTTGAGCCTCCTGCTCTGGTGTTGGTTGAGGGTGAGTTGGAGTACGTTGTGGAGAAGATCTTGGACTCCCGTGTTTCCAGACGGAGACTTCAGTATTTGGTCAAGTGGAAGGGCTACGGTCAGGAGGATAATTCTTGGGTGACAGCCTCTGATGTTCATGCCTCCGATTTGGTCCGTGCCTTTCATAGGGCTCATCCTGATCGCCCTGGTGGTTCTGGTGAGGGTTCGGTGCCCCCTCCTTGAGGGGGGGTACTGTTGTGAATTTGGTTTCTGGGCTCCCCCGGTGGTCACTGGTGGTACTGAACGTGTGTTTGTCATCTCCTCTGTTCACCTGTTTCCATCAGGATGTGGGAGTTTCTATTTAGCCTTGCTCCTCAGTCATTTCTATGCCGGCCAACAATGTTACCAGAAGCATTTCTGTTGCATGTTCCTGCTCCTAGACTACTTTCAGCTAAGTTGGATTTTTGTCCTAAGTTTGTTTGCATTTTTGTTCCAGTTCTCTGTGTTTGAATATTTCTGAGACTGGAAGCTCTTGTGAACTGAAATTGCCACTCTGGTGTCATGAGTTGATATTAGAGTTCTAAAGTAATTTCAGGATGGAATTTTGAAAAGGGTTTTCAGCTGGCCGTGAAGTCCCCTTTTCTGTCTTCCTTCTATCTAGTAAGCGGACCTCAATTTTGCTAAACCTATTTTCATACTTCGTATGTCAATTTCCTCTGAAATCACCGACAATATTTGTGGGGGCCACTGTCTGCCTTTTGGGGAAAATTTCTCTAGAGGTGAGCCAGGTCTGTATTTTCCTCTGCTAGGGTCAGTCAGTTCTCCGGCTGGCGCTGGGCGTCTAGGGATAAAACGTAGGCACGCTACCCGGCCACTTTCAGTTGTTGTGATAGGTTTAGCTCACGGTCAGCTCGAGTTCCCATCTTCCAAGAGCTAGTCCTTTTTGTATGCTCAACTATGTTCTCTGTGTGTTGAGAACCATGACAGAGAAGTCCGGGACTTAGATCCCACTCGTGACACTTCCATGGCCTCATGTGACTCAGGGACCAGGACCCGAGATTCCAAAGGTTTGGCGAAGGTGGGAGCCAGCCGAAACCTCTGCCTACACTGGGCCCGCTCTAACCTCCACTCGTAAAAACGGAGGTCAATACGGGTAGACACAGCTATTAACTCCTCCAGTGTGGTGGGAATCTCCCTTGTGGCCAGAGCGTCCTTCACGTGGTCAGCCAGCCCCCTCCAAAATATAGGGATAAGGGCTTTATCTGACCACTCCAGTTCAGATGCTAGGGTGCGGAAGTGGACGGCAAAATGGCTGACTAAGGACGAGCCCTGAGTCAATGCCAACAGTTGGAGCGCTGTATCATGGGTGACTCGAGGCCCTAAAAAGACCTGTTTCAGAGTGCTCAAGAACAGCGGAGCACTCTGCACCACATGATCGCCATGCTCCCACAGCGGCGTAGCCCACTCCAACGCCCTGTCCGACAGGAGAGACACAATAAATCCCACCTTTGCCCGCTCTGTGGGGAAATGAGCTGCCAGGAGCTCGAGATGTATAGAGCACTGGCTCATGAAACCCCTACAAGATTTACTATCACCAGAACATTTTTCTGGCAGTGGGAGGTGAGATAGAGTCGTAACAGGGGTGGCCATGGACAAGGTTGCTGCAGCCATGCTAGCAGCCTGAACAGCAACCATGGTAATATCCACAGCTGCGGTTGTGTGCTCGAGAGCTGCCAACCTACCCTCCAGCTGCTGGATGTACCGCAAAGATTGCTGTTTTTCCACCATTTACTAGCCAGACCCTGGCGCTAGTATTATGTTAGGGTTGGCGGAACGCACCGAGTATATATATGTGTCTTATTAGGTGCGTTCGCAACCCGGGGTCCACCGTGCAGGAGAGGAATCTGCTGCTGGCAAATGGCGGCGCTATATGGTGGTATAAGCGAACTCTGTTAACTCCACAGAGTCTCTAGGAACAAGATGCTGTGCCCTGTTAATCTCTCAGAGGTATACAGCTACCAACCAGAGCAAAACTGTGGTCATGCAGTCAGAGAAACAGGCAAACAACTCCTCACCGGAGGTGCCGATATTCTAGCGGCTTATTTCAGCCTAGGCCCTGAATACACACATACAAATTCCTCACCGGAGGTGCCGGTATTCTAGGGGCTTATTTCAGCCAAATCCTAACCACATCCAGACATGACCACACTGGCGCTGAGCTCATAGACATTGGCTTGATACTAGCCGTGTGGCCATGCGAACCTTTTATAGCTGCAGCAACTTCAGGACCTTCCTAAAGGACCAATGGGAGCTGCTACAGTACCTGAGCCACTTCAGGACCTTCCTAGAGGACCAATGGGAGCTGCTGCAGTATCTGAGCATGTGACCCCTGACTTCCAATGAGAGGTCTTACCCTGGGCATGCTCAGAAGGGGAAAGCAGACGTCTCAGACACGTCTGCTCGCCGCTGATCAGTTCTGGCTACAAAAGCAGAGCCTTGAAGTACAGTAGTAACCAGTCATCCAGTATCAGCCTGATAAAGACGCTGGGACTGACGTCTCCGCTGAGCAGGCTCCACTGCGGCTGGAGAAGAAAGGGAGACCGCAGCGGAGGTCTCTTAGACATACGGTGGACACCGTGTCTGAAGGCTAGGTCCCACACTTAACTTACAGGCTCCTGCAGCCTCTACATGCTTGATGGTCACTTGTGGTCACCGCCCCACACCAACAGCATTGGCAATAAGCTAGAGTGGATACTTCCATACACTGCGGAACAGGGTGGCGGCTTCCTCCCCCTCCTCTTCCCCTTTCTCTGCATGATCCGTGTAGTACTTTTTCGTATTAAGCTCTGCTACATATGCTAGGAATAGCTAGGAATAGCACATGACTGATGAAAGTCCACATGGTCTGAAACGTTTCAAGTGCTACAAATAAATGCACTAATGGATGCTTAAGTTGAGTACTAGACTTTTTTTGACATAGATTTGATGGTTTGGGAACCTAGTCGGTAGCACCACTCTATAGCTGTGCACACGGTGTTTATACTTAGTAGATTATTAGAGACTTTAGTAAGGGCAGTTTCAGTAGAGTGTAAAAGTGGAAACCGGATTGTAGAGGGTCGAGAAGAGAGTTATCTGCGAGATAGCGGATAAGACGGGAGTGGACCAGGCATTCCAGGAGTTTAGAGAAAGTATAAGCCAATTCTGTAGTAAAAAAGTACCTTTACTTTACGTTCTTCTTAGCATTACACTATGAGAGTCATAACACAATCGCTATGTTATAATTTTGTGGAGGATACATGTTATTGCTGTAGGCACATGTTGGATAAAGTCCTTCCATTAACATGGAATGACAAAATGGACTCAAATATTTTTAAATCTCTTTATTCAACAACACCAATATGCATGTTAACTCAATAAAAAAAACACAAACAAACTATTAAATAAAAATCATGCACTATGATGAGTAAATGTAGAGATAGTATAGGTGCGTTCACAGCCTGGGGTCCACCGTGCAGGAGTGGAACCTGCTGCTAGTAAATGGCGGCACTATACGGTACTACGCCTGAGTAGACATGGGTTCCGTCACCCAGTCTGTATAGGAGCAAACTCTGTTGCTTCACAGAGTCGCCGGGATTAAAGGTAAAGCTATGCTCTCTTAACCTCACAGAGGACAGAAGCTCACTAATGGAGCAGTTAGCATACAGTGGTCATATGGTCAGCAACAGCACTCAAACATTCCTCTCCGGAGGTGCTGGAATTCTAGTGGCTATACGCCTGCCCTGAATTCATACAAACAAACTCCTCTCTGGAGGTGCCGGAATTCTAGTGGCTATTCGCCAGCTCTAAATTCACACACACAAACTCCTCTCTGGAGGTGCCAGAATTCTAATGGCTTACAGCCAACCCTAAGTACATGCTGACACAGACCACAAAGTAGCAAAGCTCATACACTCATGAACTTAAGTTGCTACTAGCACATGGCGGTGTGGCCATGCAAACCTTTTATAGCTGTAGCACTCAAGGACCTTCCTAGTGGTCCAATAGGAGTTGCTACAGGACCTGAGCTTGTGACCCCAGACCTCCAATGGGAGGTCGTCCCTTGGGCATGCTCAGTAGAGGAAAAGCAGGACTTAGTCCCGGGAGCGTCTGCTCGCCGCAGAACAGTGCTGGTTACAATGGCTGAGCCTGGAAGATCAGCAGTAACCAAGCGCACAGTATCTGCCTGTGACAGACGCTGGGACCGACGTCTCCGCTGAGCAGGCTCCACTGCGGCTGCAGAATGGGAGAATGCAGCGGAGGTGGTTCGAGATTCCCCCTGTGCAGCGGCAGGAACTCGACACCTAACATAAGGGTCCCATAAATATGGATATACAGTTGTGGCCAAAAGTATTGACACCCCTGCAATTCTGTCAGATAATACTCAGTTTCTTCCTGAAAATGATTGCAAACACAAATTCCTTGGTATTCTCATCTTCATTTAATTTGTCTTAAATGAAAAAACACAAAAAGAATTGTCCTAAAGCCAAATTGGATATAATTCCACACCAAATATAAAAAAGGGAGTGGACAAAAGTATTGGCACTGTTCGAAAAATCATGTGATGCTTCTCTAATTTGTGTAAATAACAGCACCTGTAACTTACCTGTGGCACATAACAGGTATGGCAATAACTAAATCACACTTGCAGACAGTTGACATGGATTAAAGTTGACTCAACCTCTATCCTGTGTCCTTGTGTGTACCACATTGAGCATGGAGAAAAGAAAGAAGACCAAAATCTGTCTGAGGACTTGAGAAACCAAATTGTGAGGAAGCATGAGCAATCTCAAGGCTACAAGTCCATCTCCAAAGACCTGAATGTTCCTGTGTCTACCGTGTGCAGTGTCATCAAGAAGTTTAAATCCCATGGCACTGTGGCTAAACTCCCTAGATGTGGACGGAAAAGAAAAATTGACAAGAGATTTCAACGCAAGATTGTGCGGATGTTGGATAAAGAACCTCGACTAACATCCAAACAAGTTCAAGCTGCCCTGCAGACCGAGGGTACAACAGTGTCAACCCGTACTATCTGTCAGCGTCTGAATGAAAAGGGACTGTATGGTAGGAGACCCAGGAAGACTCCACTTCTTACCCCGAGACATAAAAAAGCCAGGCTGGAGTTTGCCAAAACTTACCTGAAAAAGCCTAAAACGTTTTGGAAGAATGTTCTCTGGTCAGATGAGACAAAAGTAGAGCTTTTTGGGCAAAGGCATCAACATAGAGTTTACAGGAGAAAAAAGAGGCATTCAAAGAAAAGAACACGGTCCCTACAGTCAAACATGGTGGAGGTTCCCTGATGTTTTGGGGTTGCTCTGCTGCCTCTGGCACTGGACTGCTTGACCGTGTGCATGGCATTATGAAGTCTGAAGACTACCAACAAATTTTGCAGCATAATGTAGGGCCCAGTGTGAGAAAGCTGGGTCTCCCTCAGAGGTCATGGGTCTTCCAGCAGGACAATGACTCAAAACACACTTCAAAAAGTACTAGGAAATGGTTTGAGAGAAAGCACTGGAGACTTCTAAGGTGGCCAGCAATGAGTCCAGACCTGAATCCCATAGAACACCTGTGGAGAGATCTAAAAATGGCAGTTTGGAGAAGGCACCCTTCAAATATCAGGGACCTGGAGCAGTTTACCAAAAAAGAATGGTCTAAAATTCCAGCAGAGCATTGTAAGAAACTCATTGATGGTTACCGGAAGCGGTTGGTTGCAGTTATTTTGGCTAAAGGTTGTGCAACCAAGTATTAGGGCTCATTTCCACATGCGAGGCACACGTCCGTATCTCGCATGTGGAAACCAAGCTGTGGAGCCGGCACTCCAGAGCGGAGCGTGCGGCCGCATAGGAACACATGGAGCTGCACAGCTCCGCTCCAAAGTGCCGGCGCCAGAGCTTGGTTTCCACATGCGAGATACGGACGTGTGCCTCGCATGTGGAAATGAGCCCTTAGGCTGAGGGTGACAATACTTTTGTCTGGCCCATTTTTGGAGTTTTGTGTGAAATGATCAATGTTTTGCTTTTTGCTTCATTCTCTTTTGTGTTTTTTCATTTAAGCCAAATTACATGAAGATAATAATACCAAAGAATTTGTGATTGCAATCATTTTCAGGAAGAAACTGAGTATTATCTGACAGAATTGCAGGGGTGTCAATACTTTTGGCCACAACTGTATATATATATATATACTGTATATTATTATATTATTGTTTCTTGAGGATTACAAATGCAGCGTCTTACATAGTCATACTCATATTGTGAAATTATGGGTTTTGTAGGGTTTATTAAGTCTTACCATGGCCGATAAACTGTACATTTAAAGAGTTAAACATAGTTACCTCCATGCAATGTAGACCAAACGAACTATTGATGTTTAATAGGAAACATCACTTTGCTGTACAAAATCTGCACAGAAAGTTGTTACATAGTTACATAATTATATAGGTTGAAAAAAAGATTAGGTCCATTAAGTTCAACCCTTCTCCACCAGTTATACATTTTCAATCACTAGATTATTTATAATCCACAATGCCATTTATTGTGAGAAAAGCATCTAGCCCTTCTTTAAATGATTTTATAGTCCCTACCATCACTTCCTCTTACAGTAGGGCATTCCACAGTCTCACTGCTCTAACTGTAAAGAACCCTCTCCTATTTAGCTGCCGAAATCAACTTTCCTTGACCTATAATGAATGTCCTCTTGTCCTTTATAAGGTCTTTGGAATGAATAAGTCAAGTGCCAGTCCTTTGTTTTGACCACACGTGCGATTATGTATATAAATAAAATGCCATGAGGTGTCCTTTTTCTAATCTAAAGAAAACCCATTTATTTCTAACCTCTCATCATAGGAGGGTCCTTACTTCTCTTGTGGTAATCTAGTGATCTAGCAAATTTCCGCTTTAAAACGTGGAGATCAAAAATGGACCCCATATTCTAAATCTGGCCTTACAAGTGATTTATAGACAATAACATTACAATATATTGAGATCACAGGATTTTATCTGTATTTTTATACACCATTCAATCTTGTTTGCTATTGCAGCTTCTGCTTGACATTGAGCACTGCTACTCAGCTTACTTGCAACCAGAAAACCCAAATCCTTCTCCTGTTCTGTAGTCCCGAGTATACTCCTATTTAGTGTATATGCAGCAGTTTGATTACTCCTGTTACGGTGCATTACTCTACATTTATCAACATTAAATCTCCTCTGCCAAGTGTTTGGCCATTCAGTTATCTTTATTCAGATCATTTTGTAATATTATGCAATCTCACTTAGTTTTTTTTTATCCTACATGGCTTGGTGTCATCATCAGCAAAGGCAGACACTTATACTAAAGGGATTAAGTAGAATTGATACCAACACTGATAATTAAATTCCCTGACAGAAGTTATGTCGTTTATCCATGTTATGTAAATAAAAGCTTATAACCTGACGTTAAATTCATCCATTGGTTGCATAAATTATTCTTTTGAAAGCTGAAACCCTCTGAAATGTGGTTTAGGTTAAGAAAATAAATTGGCATTAATGCAGAAATATTGATCAGCTAATGGACACAGAATGGTCAGATTTTGGCAAGAAAAAAGTTTTGTCGCCTGGTCATATAATGCACCCAATCCTAGTTTACATCCTCACCTGTGCTTAGTAAATGATCGGTTAATTAGTGTGTGTGTATAAAAAAAAAAAAAAAACACCCCAGACCTTCACTTGAACTGCAACTTGAGCTCTGACAACATGCCAAAAATCCACTCTGCGACCAAAGTCTGGATTATCAAGAGGCTGAAGACCAGATTCACTGCAGAGGTGGCTGGCACCTTTAATGTGTCTCAGCGTCAAGTACAAAGAATTAAAAAAATTTGAAGAGACTGGAGATGTGTTTGACAAGCCCAGGTCCAGAAGACCCCACAAGACAACTGCTCAGGAGGAACGTTTTTTGGTTAGAAAATCCAAAGCAAACCCCTCTTCCACTGCAGCAAAGCTCCAACAGGCCTGCTCACCTCAAGTCCCTGTGTCAACTAAAACAGTTTGTAGGATTCTGTCTCGAAATGGCCTCCATGATCGAATCAGTGCCCAGAAGCCAGCACTAAACAAAAGGCAAATAAAAAACCGTGCGGCATTTGCAAAGTTCCACAGCCTGCTAAACAGATGGATGCTGGAAAAGTGGCAGAAGGTGGATTTCTCTGAAGAATCTTCAGTAGAATTACACCACAGTCGCCGTAAATTCTGCAGGAGACCTACTGGAGCCCGTATGGATCCAAAATACACCCAGAAAACAGTTACATTTGGTGGTGGAAAGATCATGGTCTGGGGTTACATTCAGTATGGGGGTGTGCGAAACATTTGCAAGGTGGAAGGCAATATCAATAGCATAAAATATCAAAAAGTATTAGCTACCTCTTATATTCCAAATCATAAAAGGGGTCAAATTATGCAGCAGGATGGTGCTCTATCTCAAACATTCATCTCTACAACAAAGTTCCTCCAGGCAAAGAAGATCAAGGTGCTCAAGGACTGGCCAGCTGTTGTGATTCGGTTCGTGGGCTCCCCCGGTGGTCTCTTGTGGTACTGGTGTCCTGCAAGCTTTGCCTTCTCAGTTCACCTGTTCCTATCAGGATGTGGGAGTATCCTATTTAACCTTGCTCCTCAGTCATTCTAATGCTGGCCATCAATGTATCCAGAGTGATTCTGTTGCATGTTCCTGCTCCCAGTTTTCTGCTCAGCTAAGTTGGACACTTAGTCCTTAAGTCTATTTTTGTATGTTTTGTCCAGTTTGCACGTATGTGAATCTCTGCAGCTGGAAGCTCTTGTTGGGCTGAAATTACCACTCCGGTGTCATGAGTTGTCACATGAGTAAAGGTAATTTCAGGATGGTGTTTTGAAGGGCTTTGCTAACTTTTATCGTCGATTCATAACTGGTTTTTCTAGCGTTGTCAGGCCTTTGACTGATTTGACTAAAAAGGGTGCTGATGTTGCAGATTGGTCTCCTGCTGCTGTGGAGGCCTTTCGGGAGCTTAAGCGCCGTTTTTCTTCTGCTCCGGTGTTGTGCCAGCCTGATGTTTCTCTTCCTTTTCAGGTGGAAGTTGATGCTTCCGAGATCGGAGCGGGGGCGGTTTTGTCGCAGAAAAGTTCAGATTGTTCAGTGATGAGACCTTGTGCGTTCTTTTCTCGAACATTTTCGCCCGCCGAGCGAAATAATGACGTCGGTAATCGGGAGCTTTTGGCGATGAAGTGGGCATTCGAGGAGTGGCGTCATTGGCTTGAGGGTGCTAAACATCAGGTGGTGGTCTTGACTGATCACAAAAATTTGATTTATCTTGAGTCGGCCAGACGTCTGAATCCTAGACAGGCGCGCTGGTCGTTGTTTTTCTCCCGGTTTAATTTTGTGGTTTCGTATCTGCCAGGTACTAAGAATGTGAAGGCAGATGCCCTTTCTAGGAGTTTTGAACCTGATTCCCCTGGTGATTCTAAACCTACGGGTATACTTAAGGATGGGGTGATATTGTCTGCTGTCTTCCCAGACCTGCGACGTGCTTTACAAGAGTTTCAGGCGGATCGGCCTGATCGTTGTCCGCCTGGTAGATTGTTTGTGCCGGATGAGTGGACCAATAGAGTCATCTCGGAGGTTCATTCTTCTGCGTTGGCAGGTCATCCGGGAATTTTTGGTACCAGAGATTTGGTGGCTAGGTCCTTCTGGTGGCCTTCCCTGTCTCGGGACGTGCGTACTTTTGTGCAGTCTTGCGATGTTTGTGCTCGGGCCAAGCCTTGTTGTTCTCGGGCTAGTGGGTTGTTGTTGCCCTTGCCTGTTCCTAAGAGGCCTTGGACACACATCTCTATGGATTTTATTTCTGATCTCCCTGTTTCTCAGAAGATGTCCGTCATTTGGGTGGTGTGTGACCGCTTTTCTAAGATGGTTCATTTGGTGCCCTTGCCCAAGCTGCCTTCCTCATCTGAGTTGGTGCCCCTGTTTTTTCAGAATGTGGTTCGGCTGCATGGTATTCCGGAGAATATCGTTTCCGACAGGGGATCCCAGTTTGTGTCCAGATTTTGGCGGGCGTTTTGTGCCAGGATGGGCATTGATTTGTCTTTTTCGTCTGCATTTCATCCCCAGACAAATGGCCAGACGGAACGTACTAATCAGACCTTGGAGACTTATTTGAGGTGTTTCGTGTCTGCTGATCAGGATGACTGGGTCTCCTTTTTGCCGTTGGCTGAGTTTGCCCTTAATAATCAGGCCAGTTCTGCCACTTTGGTCTCCCCTTTCTTTTGCAATTCAGGGTTCCATCCTCGTTTTTCATCTGGTCAGGTGGAGTCTTCGGATTGTCCTGGAGTGGATACCATGGTGGATAGGTTGCATCGTATTTGGGGGGCAGGTGGTGGACAATTTGGAGTTGTCCCAGGAGAGGACTCAACGTTTTGCTAATCGCCATCGTCGTGTTGGTCCTCGTCTTCGTGTTGGGGACTTGGTGTGGTTGTCCTCCCGTTTTGTCCCTATGAGGGTCTCTTCTCCTAAGTTTAAGCCTCGGTTCATCGGTCCTTATAAGATTTTGGAAATTCTTAACCCTGTGTCTTTTCGTTTGGACCTCCCAGCATCCTTTGCTATCCATAATGTCTTCCATCGGTCATTATTGCGGCGGTATGAGGTACCACTTGTGCCTTCTGTTGAGCCTCCTGCTCCTGTGCTGGTTGAGGGTGAATTGGAGTACGTGGTGGAGAAAATCTTGGACTCCCGTGTTTCCAGACGGAGACTTCAATATCTGGTGAAATGGAAGGGCTACGGTCAAGAGGATAATTCTTGGGTTACAGCTTCTGATGTTCATGCTTCTGATTTGGTCCGTGCCTTTCATAGGGCTCATCCAGATCGCCCTGGTGGTTCTTGTGAGGGTTCGGTGCCCCCTCCTTAAGGGGGGGGTACTGTTGTGATTCGGTTCGTGGGCTCCCCCGGTGGTCTCTTGTGGTACTGGTGTCCTGCAAGCTTTGCCTTCTCAGTTCACCTGTTCCTATCAGGATGTGGGAGTATCCTATTTAACCTTGCTCCTCAGTCATTCTAATGCTGGCCATCAATGTATCCAGAGTGATTCTGTTGCATGTTCCTGCTCCCAGTTTTCTGCTCAGCTAAGTTGGACACTTAGTCCTTAAGTCTATTTTTGTATGTTTTGTCCAGTTTGCACGTATGTGAATCTCTGCAGCTGGAAGCTCTTGTTGGGCTGAAATTACCACTCCGGTGTCATGAGTTGTCACATGAGTTAAGGTAATTTCAGGATGGTGTTTTGAAGGGTTTTGCAGCTGACCACGAAGTCCTCTGTTGTATCTTTCTGCTATTTAGTTAGCGGGCCTCTCTGTGCTAAATCTGCTTTCATACTACGTGTGTCTTTTCATCTGCTCTCACCGTTATTATATGTGGGGGGCTGCTATCTCCTGTGGGGACATTCTCTGGAGGCAAGCCAGGACTGTGTTTTCTTCTACCAGGGGTAGTTAGTTCTCCGGCTGGCGCGCGGCATCTAGAGACAACGCAGGAATGCCCCCTGGCTACTTCTAGTGTGGTGTGTAGGTTTAGCATCGCGGTCAGCTCTAGTTTCCATCACCCGAGAGCTTGTCCGTTTATTCTATGCTTCTGATGTTTCCTTGCCATTGGAAACCATAACAGCCAGCCCAGTCACCAAACGTGAACATCATTGAGCATGTTTGGGGTAGGTGTTGTGAACTCTATTTTTGGGCTCCCTCTAGTGGTCACAAGCGGTACTGTGTAGTGTTGTCTTTCTGCAGGTTGGCTTCATCACCTAGTTCATTATCCTTGGTTGGTTTCCTATTTAGCTCACCTGGATACTCAGTTCCTTGCCTGCTATCAATGTATTCAGTGCTCTTCAGATTCCTGGTGACTACCTTGCTCCCAGTCTCTCCAAGACAAGCTAAGTTTTTGTTTGTTCAGTTTCTGATTATCAGCGTTCATCATGTTTTTTGTCCAGCTTTTTAAAATGTGATTTCTTACTTGCTGGTTGCTCTAGGGGACTGAGTTTCTCCCCTCACACCGTTAGTTGGTGTGGGGGTTCTTGAAATCTCAGTGTGGATATTTTGTAAGGGTTTTTTACTGACCGCATAGACCCCTTTTCTATTTTCTGCTATCTAGAATTAGTGGGCCTCTTTTGCTGAATCTGCTTTCACCCCTGTGTATGTGCCTTCCTCTTACCTCACCGTTATTATCTGTTGGGGGCTTCTATATCTTTTGGGGATTATTTCTCTGGAGGCAAGAGAGGTCTTTCTTTCCCTCTAGGGGTAGTTAGTTCCTCAGGCTGGCTCGAGACGTCTAGGATTTTAGACACGTTCACCGGCTGCCTCTAGTGTGGTTGGATAGGTTCAGTTTTGCGGTCAGTCCAGTTTTCCACCTCCCTAGAGCTTGTCCTATGTTTAGTCACCTTGCTGGAGTAATTTGTGATCCTCAACCACTAAGGATCATAACAATATAGCAGGCCAAAAAGTGTTTTATGCATCGCAGAAGTGGGACTAAAAGAAGACCTGAGTACATTTTTTTTTTTGTGCTGCATTCTGTCTAGCTTCTTTCATCCCCTTGAACTCTGAGTGGTTTTGAGCTCAGCTGCAGACATGGATGTGCAGACTCTGACTTCTAGTGTGGATCATCTTGCTGCACGGGTGCAAAGTATTCAGGATTTTGTTATTCATAGCCCTATGTCAGAACCAAAGATACCCATTCCTGAGTTGTTTTCTGGAGATAGATCTAGGTTTCAGAATTTTAAGAATAACTGTAAGTTATTTCTATCTCTGAGACCTCGTTCCTCTGGTGATTCCGCTCAGCAAGTAAAAATTGTTATCTCCTTGTTGCGTGGCGACCCGCAGGATTGGGCTTTCTCTCTGGCGCCAGGAGATCCTGCATTGCTTAATGTGGATGCGTTTTTTCTGGCTCTTGGATTGCTCTATGAGGAGCCTAATCTTGAGAATCAGGCAGAAAAAGCGTTGCTGGCCCTCTCTCAAGGGCAGGATGAAGCAGAGGTGTATTGTCAAAATTTCGGAAATGGTCAGTGCTTACTCAATGGAATGAGTGTGCCCTGGCTGCAAATTTCAGAGAAGGTCTTTCTGAAGCCATTAAGGATGTTATGGTGGGGTTCCCCACCCCTACAAGTCTGAGTGATTCTATGGCTTTAGCCATTCAGGTTGATCGGCGTTTGCGGGAGCGCAAATCTGCTCATCCTTTGGCGGTATTTTCTGAACAGGGACCTGAGTCTATGCAATGTGATCGAACTCTGACCAGAATTGAGCGACAAAGTCATAGACGTCAAAATGGGTTGTGCTTTTACTGTGGTGATTCTGCTCATGTTATCTCAGCTTAAAAAAGGTTGTTATCTAAACGCTTAAAAAAGGTTGCTAAACCTGTCACCATTGGTACTATACAGCCTAAATTTATTTTGTCTGTTACTTTGATTTGTTCTTTGTCGTCCTACTCGGTTATGGCCTTTGTGGATTCGGGTGCTGCCCTGAATCTGATGGATTTGTCATTTGCCAGGCGCTGTGGTTTTGTCCTGGAGCCTTTGGAATTTCCTATTCCTCTGAGGGGAATTGATGCTACGCCATTGGCTGAGAATAAACCTCAGTATTGGACGCAAATGACCATGTGCATGACTCCCGTTCATCAGGAGGTGATTCGCTTTCTTGTTCTGCATAATTTACATGATGTTGTCGTTTTGCGTCTGCCATGGCTGCAGGCTCATAATCCAGTTTTAGATTGGAAAGCTATGTCTGTGTCTAGTTGGGGTTGTCAGGGAATTCATGGCGATGCTCCATTGGTGTCTATTGCTTCTTCCACTCCTTCTGTGGTCCCTGAGTTTTTGTTTGACTACCAGGATGTATTTGATGAGCCCAGGTCCAGTGTCCTGCCCCCTCATAGGGATTGTGACTGTGCTATAAATTTAATTCCTGGTAGTAAATTCCCTAAGGGACGACTTTTTAATTTGTCTATACCAGAGCATGCCGTGATGCGGAGTTATATAAAGGAGTCTTTGGAGAAGGGACATATTCGCCCATCCTCTTCCCCTCTTGGTGCAGGATTCTTTTTTGTGGCCAAGAAGGACGGTTCTTTGAGACCGTGTATAGATTATCGCCTTCTGAATAAAATCACAGTCAAATTTCAGTATCCTTTGCCACTATTGTCTGATTTGTTTGCTCGGATTAAGGGTGCCAGTTGGTTCACCAAGATAGATCTCCGTGGTGCGCATAATCTTGTGCGCATTAAGCAGGGAGATGAATGGAAACCAGCATTTAATACGCCCGAAGGCCATTTTGAGTACTTGGTGATGCCTTTTGGACTCTCTAATGCTCCTTTTGTGTTTCAGTCCTTCATGCATGACATTTTCCGAGAATATCTGGATAAATTTATGATTGTTTATCTGGATGACATTTTGGTTTTTTCTGATGATTGGGAGTCCCATGTGAAGCAGGTCAGGATGGTGTTTCAGGTCCTGCGTGCTAATGCTTTATTTGTGAAGGGCTCAAAATGCCTCTTCGGAGTACAGAAGGTCTCCTTTTTGGGTTTTATTTTTTCTCCTTCTACTGTGGAGATGGACCCAGTCAAGGTCCAGGCTATTCATGACTGGACTCAGCCCACGTCTGTTAAGAGTCTTCAGAAGTTCTTGGGTTTTGCAAATTTTTACCGTCGTTTCATCGCTAATTTTTCTAGTGTGGTTAAACCTTTGACGGATTTGACCAAGAAGGGCTCTGATGTAACTAATTGGTCTCCTGCGGCCGTGGAGGCCTTTCGGGAGCTTAAGCACCGGTTTTCTTCAGCTCCAGTCTTATGTCAGCCAGATGTTTCTCTCCCGTTCCAGGTCGAGGTTGATGCTTCCGAGATTGGAGCAGGGGCTGTTTTGTCGCAGAGAAGCTCTGAGGGCTCTATGATGAAGCCTTGTGCTTTCTTTTCAAGAAAGTTTTCACCTGCCGAGCGAAATTATGATGTTGGTAATCGGGAGTTGTTGGCTGTGAAGTGGGCATTTGAGGAGTGGCGACATTGGCTCGAGGGAGCTAAGCATCGTGTGGTGGTCCTGACTGATCACAAAAATCTGATTTACCTCGAGTCTGCCAAGCGCCTGAATCCTAGACAGGCTCGTTGGTCGTTGTTTTTCTCCCGTTTCAACTTCGTGGTCTCGTACCTGCCTGGTTCGAAGAACGTGAAAGCTGATGCACTTTCTAGGAGTTTTGTGCCTGACTCTCCGGGAGTTTCTGAGCCGGCTGGTATTCTCAGAGAGGGAGTGATTTTGTCTGCCATTTCTCCAGATTTGCGACGAGTGCTGCAGAAATTTCAGGCGGATAGACCTGACCATTGTCCACCAGAGAGACTGTTTGTCCCGGATAGATGGACCAGCAGAGTTATTTCCGAGGTTCATTCTTCGGTGTTGGCGGGTCATCCTGGGATTTTTTGTACCAGAGATTTGGTGGCTAGGTCCTTCTGGTGGCCTTCCTTGTCGCGGGATGTGCGTTCCTTTGTGCAGTCTTGTGGGATTTGTGCTCGGGCTAAGCCTTGCTGTTCTCGTGCCAGCGGTTTGCTTTTGCCTTTGCCTGTCCCGAAAAGGCCTTGGACGCACATTTCCATGGATTTTATTTCAGATCTGCCAGTATCTCAGAAAATGTCTGTCATCTGGGTGGTGTGTGATCGTTTTTCCAAGATGGTCCATTTGGTGCCCTTGCCTAAGCTGCCTTCCTCCTCCGATTTGGTTCCTCTATTTTTTCAGAATGTGGTTCGCTTGCACGGCATTCCTGAAAATATTGTGTCTGATAGAGGATCCCAGTTTGTGTCCAGGTTTTGGCGAACTTTTTGTGCTAAGATGGGCATTGATTTGTCTTTTTCGTCGGCCTTCCATCCTCAGACTAATGGCCAAACCGAGCGAACTAATCAGACGTTGGAGACTTATTTGAGATGTTTTGTTTCTGCTGATCAGGATGATTGGGTGACTTTTTTGCCATTGGCCGAGTTTGCCCTTAATAATCGGGCTAGTTCTGCTACCTTGGTTTCGCCTTTTTTCTGCAATTCTGGTTTCCATCCTCGTTTTTCCTCGGGTCATTTTGAGTCTTCTGACTGTCCTGGGGTGGATTCTGTGGTGGATAGGTTGCAGCAGATTTGGAGCCATGTGGTGGACAATCTGAAATTGTCACAGGAGAGGGCTCAGCGCTTTGCCAACCGCTGCCGCAGTGTGGGTCCCCGACTTCGTGTTGGGGATTTGGTGTGGCTGTCTTCTCGGTATGTTCCTATGAAGGTTTCATCTCCTAAGTTTAAGCCTCACTTCATCGGTCCTTATAAGATCTTGGAAATCCTTAACCCTGTGTCATTTCGTTTGGACCTCCCAGCATCGTTTGCTATTCATAATGTGTTCCATAGGTCTTTGTTGCGGAGGTATGTGGTACCTGTGGTTCCTTCTGTTGAGCCTCCTGCTCCGGTGCTGGTCGAGGGCGAATTGGAGTACGTGGTGGAGAAGATTTTGGATTCTCGTATCTCTAGACGGAGGCTTCAGTATTTGGTTAAGTGGAAGGGCTATGGTCAGGAGGATAATTCCTGGGTTGTCGCCTCTGATGTTCATGCGGCCGATTTGGTTCGTGCCTTCCACGCAGCTCGTCCTGATCGCCCTGGGGGTCTTGATGAGGGTTCGGTGACCCCTCCTCAAGGGGGGGTACTGTTGTGAACTCTATTTTTGGGCTCCCTCTAGTGGTCACAAGCGGTACTGTGTAGTGTTGTCTTTCTGCAGGTTGGCTTCATCACCTGGTTCGTTATCCTTGGTTGGTTTCCTATTTAGCTCACCTGGATACTCAGTTCCTTGCCTGCTATCAATGTATTCAGTGCTCTTCAGATTCCTGGTGACTACCTTGCTCCCAGTCTCTCCAAGACAAGCTAAGTTTTTGTTTGTTCAGTTTCTGATTATCAGCGTTCATCATGTTTTTTGTCCAGCTTTTTAAAATGTGATTTCTTACTTGCTGGTTGCTCTAGGGGACTGAGTTTCTCCCCTCACACCGTTAGTTGGTGTGGGGGTTCTTGAAATCTGTGTGGATATTTTGTAAGGGTTTTTTACTGACCGCATAGACCCCTTTTCTATTTTCTGCTATCTAGAATTAGTGGGCCTCTTTTGCTGAATCTGCTTTCACCCCTGTGTATGTGCCTTCCTCTTACCTCACCGTTATTATCTGTTGGGGGCTTCTATATCTTTTGGGGATTATTTCTCTGGAGGCAAGAGAGGTCTTTCTTTCCCTCTAGGGGTAGTTAGTTCCTCAGGCTGGCTCGAGACGTCTAGGATTTTAGACACGTTCACCGGCTGCCTCTAGTGTGGTTGGATAGGTTCAGTTTTGCGGTCAGTCCAGTTTTCCACCTCCCTAGAGCTTGTCCTATGTTTAGTCACCTTGCTGGAGTAATTTGTGATCCTCAACCACTAAGGATCATAACAGGTAGGATGAAAGAGGAAGCTTGGATGACAAAACCAAAGAATCTAGATGAACTCTGGGAGGCATGTAAGACTGCATTCTTTGCTATTCCTGATGACTTAATTAATAAATTGTATGAATCATTGTTGAACTGCATGGATGCAGTCCTTCAAACTCATGGAAGTCACACAAAATATTAAATATGACTCTAATAGCACCACAACTTCATTCACCAATGTTATGCAACATATATTTGTATTTTAAGTTAACTATTTGTTTGAATATCACATTACTTTCTGTGGGCGACAAAACGTTTGTCTTGCCAAAATCTGACCATTCTGTGTCCGTTAACTGATCAATATTTCTGCATTGATGCCAATTTATTTTCTTAACCTAAACAACATTTCGGAGGGTTTCAGCTTTCAAAAGAATAATTTATACAACCAATGGATGAATTTAACGCCAGGTTATAAGCTTTTATTTACATAACATGGATAAGCGACATAACTTCTGTCAGGGTGTGTATAGAGGAGAAAGAAAAGGTTGAAATATTAAAGAGGCACTTTTCATTCATGTTAAACAACGAACTGTCTGTTACACGGATCATTCAATGAGGCAAAAATCAAAGTTCACCACCTGATATAACTAGTTTAACACAAAAAGAAGTAAGCCTGCATCTGAGTAAATTAAATATTGACAAATCCCCTGTGTCAGTTGGCATTCATACATGGATATTGAGGGAATTGAACTCTGAAAATTGACAGACCACTGTATCTCATATTCTTAGACTCTTTTGTAACAGGGGTGGTGCCACGGGATTGGAGGATGGCTCACATGGCACTGATATTTAACCCTAATGTTCTGTTCGGGTCATAGTGACCCGAACAGACTTTTTGTGGCCCTGTAGATTTTTTCTGTAAGTCTATAAAACTTGAGACTCCTTGACTTTTCCTCATTTGGGGGGACCTACCTATGAGTTTTTTTCGTTTACTTTTTGCTACACGCAAAAAGTTACACTTGTGTTCGGGTCATAGTGACCCGACATCGTTTTTTACAGCTGTGAGGCCATATTTTCAGTGAAATAAAGGAGTTATAACCTCAGTTGGGTCTATTCATTGCATCTACTATTGTATATCAATTGATTTATTTCCTAAATTATTTCAATGGGGTCGTACAAGCGCTCTACCGGGGGTATGCATTGAGATCTGCGCACCATAAAAATGGCTTTATATTGATTATTTTTGGTGCGCAGTCTATTCTAAAATGTAGAGTGCATCCGGAGAGATCACTAGGTGTGCACTACACGTGTATATTTTGCGCAGAACGGACTGCTCAGAACGCGCTGTCTAAGAGGTTTTTTTTTTGTAAAGCTGAGCTGTAAAGTCTTGCAAATAATTTTTTTTTGCTAAGTAAGTCTGTCTTCCTGGCTTATCTGCTTGTTTTCAGAAGGGTTCTTATCTTCTCTGCTCTTATCAGTGCACATGTTTTGTTTTTTGTTTTTTACAAAATATGTGTAGTTTTCTATTTTCGTTTTGCTCATTGGTCTGTTTTTTCAGAATAAAAACAAAAAAAAAAGATTTCTAGTTCATTTTTCTTTTTATTTTACTATCAAACATGTTCACAAACAGTCTAGTAAGCAAAAAGTATAAAAAAAATGGAGTTAGAGTGTCTAAAATCAAGGTTTAATAAGCCGGGTCATAGTGACCCGGAACACTACAAGTGTATAGTAAATGCGAACAAAACAGCAGGGTTAAGAAAGGTAAGAAGGTGGATCCAGGCAACTACCGTCCTGTAAGTCTGACATCAGAAGTGTGCAAAATTTTAGAGGGCATCATGAGAGATGACCTGCAGAAATATATTGCAGAGAATAATATAATAACTGACAACCAGCATGGATTCATGAATTTTAAGTTATTTCTACCTAACATGTTGGGTTTCTATGAGGAGGTAAGTGCAAATATATATGAGGAGGTAAGTGCAAATATATATGTTCATAATACAGCTGATGAGCGTAATCTGGGTTTTGCAAAGACATTTGATACCGTTCCACAGCTTTATACTGAAGCTCCATATGCAGGGACTGGGGGAAACTATATGCAGATGGTTAAGGAATTGGCTAAATGACAGGAAACAAAGAGTTGTCATAAATGGTACGTTCTCTAAATGGGATATTCAGCAGTGGGGGACCGCAGGGATCTGTGCTAGGACGGATTCTTTTTAAACTCTTTATTAATGGCCTTGTGGATGGGATTGAGAGTAAAGTGTTAGTCTTTGTTGACGACACCAAACTATGAAGGATACTAAAATCTAACCTTGACAGTAAAATATTACAAAACGATCTGAATAATATGACTGAATGGGTAAACACTGGGCAAATGAGATTTAATGTAGATAAATGTAAAGTAATGCACCCTGGACAGAATAATCTTATTGCTGCATATACATTAAATAGAAGTATACTTGGGACTACAGAACAGGAGAAGGACTTGGGTATTCTCATACAAGTAAGCTGAGGAGCAGTACTCAATGTCAAGCAACAGAAGCAAAAGCAGACAAGATTTTAAGGTGCATGAAAAGAGATAAAATTCCGTGGTCCAAAATGAATTGTCACCCCTCTATAAAAACCCCTTTATAAATCTCTTGAGATGCCACTGTAGGGGACAGGGACCTGGTGAGCTGTGCAGACGGGTGGAACCATTGTTGCCGGGAGTCCGGGGGACGGATTTGAGGGGCGCATGGGAAGCCAGGCTCATGTGACAGGAGGCAGAGTGACGCAGGGAGAGGAGAGGATAAAAAGCAAAACGCGCGAAAGCAGGGGCAGAGAAGCGCGGGAAATCTCTGAGGAGAGGAAACTGCAGCGCAGTTGTTGTGTGTGTGCAGGTCGCAGTGAGACTCGCTGGAAGCAGGGGGAAAACGTGCAACAGACACTGCGGGCAATTACCAGAGCCCCCCAAAAGAGGCGCATTCGTCGTCAGCGACCCCCCAGGCAGAGGGGTAGTGCTGATCAGCTCAGGGACAGTATTACCGCGCTCCCCGGGAGCATCTTGCCACCGAGTGCTCCGGGCCCTCCTGGGTTTTTCTTAGCTGTGACTGATACTGATAATTCTGCTAATTCTCCTCAAAAAGACTCCTCTCTGGACGTGGAAACTGTTACCCCGGATCAACGTCCGCCTGCGGGAGGTAACGCAGCACCGCAAAAGACATTCTGGACTCGAATCTACACCTGGGCTCGACGTCGGAGGACACCGCCTTCCCTCACCACTAGGACTACGTCGCTGACGGAGCCTCACCACCGGGACTACATCGCTGAAACAGCACTGATAAGTGAACGTTGTTGACTTTACTTTAGTAGGGGAGGTACTAGTAAGGCGCTGCCGCGTTCTTCGGGTATAGTTCAGGCCTCCTATATAGTAGATAGGATTTACTGTGATATTGTAGACTTGTACTTAAGTTCCCTGCGTGGAAAACTGTTGTTATCTTTTTGGTTGGAAGTTAAAAGAAAAGTTAAAAACGCTGTTTGCTTTCTGGCTCCCATTTGTCCCTGCATCCTTCTTTATCTGCGGTCTCTACATTTGGCGTAGTCGGCAGGATGCAGGATCCAAAGAGGGAGCCAGAAGATACGGAGGATGGGGCTGGGCCGAGAGCGTCTCTCTCATTGGGGGCCATGTTGAATAACCTGCCCAAGTTTAATGGGAGCAACATGTTGTTGTGGAGTTGGACTGAAAGGATGCGGGGGCTGCTGAGGATGCATCCTATGACCCCGGCCCTGGAAGCAGAGGTGGCCATTATGGCCTTAGACGGAGAGGCCTGAGATTCAGTGATGTTGAGACCCCCCACAGAGCGGAATACTTTTACCGGGGTGTTAAATGTGTTAGAGGGGACGCACGGGGATCCCACCGACGTGGGAGAGCTGCGTGCCCGGTTGTTTGGACGGCGACAAAAAGAAGGCGAGACTGTCACTCAGTACATGAATGCTCTGCAAGAGCTAAACATTGCAATCGTGCGGAAAGATGGTATGGGGATGGGACATGTTGACGTGACCCTGCGCGACCAACTGGTGACGGGACTGCGAGATGAGTTGACCAAACAGGCTCTACGTGAACGAGTGCAGGTCGACCCGCGCCTGACTTTCTCCGACATAGGCAATGAGGCCCGCACCCGGGAGCAAGAGAGGGGGGTGACGGTCCTGACAGGAGAGACTCGGGTTATCCAGACCGCTGCACCAGGAGGGGGTGAGCCGTCGTGGGTTCAGGAGATGCGGCAGGAGCTCAAACAAATCAGAGACGAACTGGCTGAAGTTAAAAAGAATGCGCGAACTATGTCATAGTCACGACTATGCCCGAGGCTTATTTTAGAAAACACTTTCCTTTGACAGTCAGACCCCAATGGGGTCCCATAATTCGGTTACAGGCCGCCAATCAGCTGCCCATCCCAGTGGAAGGGGTCACCTGGATGCAAATATCTTTATGTGGGAAGGACCTGGGCCGCCGGGGGGTTGTGTTAACACGGGGAGATCCCGGCCCACAACATATTGTGACCTTGGGGATGAACGTATTGAAAGATTTTGGCAGTTTTCTGTTAGGGGAGACTACGCAAGAGACACTCAATCAGTGGGGGACCAGTACACCTCAGGGCTCCGTGTTCAGACAGTTAGTGAGGGAAGTCCGGGTACAAGAGACCTGTCAGGAGGGAGACATACTAGGGAGAGTAATTACTTCCCCGACAGCAAAGGTGACGTTCCCCCCAGGACAGACTGTTATATCCCTGCCCATACAAGCTCGCATCCCTCTAGAAGGAGTACAAGTACAGATTGAGCCCACCTTTACATCCCCTTTGCCCACAGGACTGCTGGTGGCCCGATCCCTGGCTACTGTTAAAAATGGGGCCGTACCAGTGCGATGTGTGAATGTGGACGAACACGATGTCGTGCTACGGGTCCGAAGTGAGATCGCCAAAGTGTTACGACCTTTAGAAGTGATGCCCCCTCCAGATACTTTGCAGTTAACGGTGGATTCCCCTGATCCCTGGATGGTCAGTGTCCGGTCTACGCAGGATCCTGAGCCAATAGCGTTTCGAAAGGGTCAAACTATTCTGGAGCACATGCGGACGGAATTGTCGGGCCTGGATCCATCACAGATCTCACAAGTGCAGCGACTCCTTGGACATTATGCTAAAGTGTTCGCACAACATGAAGATGATTTTGGCTGTACCACGGCCATCGAACATGGAATTCCGACCGGAGATACAGTGCCCATCAGGGAGCGGTACAGACAGATTCCCCCGCAGATGTACCAGGAAGTAAAGACGTTGTTAGGCCAGATGCTACAAAAGGGAGTGATCCGCGAGAGTCAGAGCCCGTGGGCTGCCCCGATCGTGCTGGTGCGGAAAAAGGACGGCACGCTCCGGTTCTGTGTGGACTATCGTAAGCTAAATGCATGCACCGTCCGAGACTCTTATCCACTTCCCCGTATCGAGGAGTCTCTCTCCGTGCTGGGTCGGGCCAAATATTTTTCCACCTTAGACCTAGCCAGCGGATACTGGCAGGTCCCGATGACAGAAGCAGATCGTCCTAAGACAGCGTTTATCCTTCCCATGGGACTATTCGAGTTCAATCGAATGCCGTTTGGGCTGGCCAACGCTCCAGGCACCTTCCAACGATTAATGGAGCGGTGTCTGGGGGATTTGAACTTCGAGGCCACTCTCATTTATCTGGATGACATCATCATCTATGCTCCAACATTCGAGGAACATCTGTGCCGACTGGAGCAGGTACTAGACCGGTTGCTGAAATACGGGCTTAAGGTGAAGCCCCAGAAGTGTCACTTGTTCCGGGAACAGATCGAGTACCTGGGGCATGTGGTGTCCACCGAAGGAGTCCGGCCATCGCAGGAGAAGATTGCCGCAATCCAGGAGTGGCCCACACCGGAGACCGCCAAGGATGTATGGGCGTTCTTGGGCCTCGCTGGGTACTACCGGCGCTTCGTGAAGAACTTTGCTCGCCGTTCTCACAATCTACAAGTCCTGCTGAAAGGAAGCTCCCCCAAGGAACGGGGAAAGAAGATACAATGGCAGGAGCCACAAGAAGCAGCGTTCCGGGACTTGAAGACAGCTCTCATGGAGCCGCCGGTGTTGGCTTATGCGGACTTTTCGCAACCGTTCATCCTACACACCGACGGCAGCTCTCAGGGATTGGGGGCTGTGCTGTCTCAGGTTCAGGATGGGCCAGCCCCCGCTCCCCCTCCCCTGTCGACCCCTGGGTTTGACTCGAGTATAAACCGAGAGGGGGTCTTTCAGCCTAAAAAAATGGGCTGAAAATCTCAGCTTATACTCGAGTATATACTGTACATCTGTGACAGATACCAAGTTGGTTGATTTTAAAGCGAGCGATAGACTTAACCACCCACAACTACACTCCAGCTCTGTTGGGATTGGGTGTTCAACAGGTATTCTATGTATCTTTTCATAAGTAATATGGAACCCAGTCTAAATAAAAATTGTGGTCGGTCAATTTCTGCTACCCAGAGCCAAGAATTGATATTCATTTGCAAAGCTTTGACTTTTAAGAACCAATGTCACTTGCTAATTTTTTGATGCTTATGAGGACAAAGTAACATTGTGCAATTGTGGTGTCAGCAGACCAATCACTAAGTTACTCCTAGCGATATGCTATTACTTGCTGCAATGAGTCTGTACTGTTAGAAATTTTAGGGCAGAAATTAACGACAGTCTAATGTGTATGGGTTTTTTCTGAAACTCTCCCGATGGCAAGCATTGGGAAAATGAGTAGTGTTAAGCGATACCTTCCGATACTCAAAGGTATCGGTATCGGATGGTATCGGCCGAAAAATATCGGATATCGCCGATACCGATACCCGATACCAATGCAAGTCAATGGGACACAAGTATCGGAAGGTATCCTGGATGGTTCCCAGGGTGTGAAGGAGAGGAAACTCTCCTTCAGGCCCTGGGATCCATATTCATGTAAAAAATAAAGAATTAAATCTTATTGCTATGATTCGTAAATGTACAGCTTGATAGTTAATAACCCCCTGGGGATAGTTACAAAATGACTGACATAGCAGGGAGCTAATTAGATTATGTTTAGAATGCAGATTTCTGACAAGAAAGAATATTCTATTTTTAACATAATTAATTTTACTTGAA
The DNA here is from genome assembly GCF_051348905.1 of Ranitomeya variabilis. NCBI lineage: Eukaryota > Metazoa > Chordata > Amphibia > Anura > Dendrobatidae > Ranitomeya > Ranitomeya variabilis. The sequence continues at coordinate 688,021,526 of NC_135233.1, forward strand.
CCTTCCCGTTGCAGTTTTTTGCTCTATTTTCTGTCTAATTTTGATTTGAAGGAAAGACAATCTAATTAAGTAATGAAATGTAATTAAATTCAACATATTTTATAATGCAATTATAATAGCTTAGTATTAAAAGTATTATATTTTTATTGGTCCAATTATTTACTTGTATTGATTATATTCATCTTGTTCATTTACTGTTCAGATATATGACTTCTTTTGGCAAAGATACAAAAATGCATATTGATTCCATGAAGAACCAGCTGAGTGTTAAATGATACTTGCATATGTCACAGCATCGATGCAAGGTGAAGCTTATCTGTGTAGTGTGGGTCGGTAGGCAATACTGCATCCATAGACTACTATAGGTAGTAGTACTATTCTTCTGTGTGCCTTTTTTTTGCCATGGATTCATGTTAAAAAAAACAATTGTGCCATGCTAATTTTGATGCCATTTTACTGACTTATTCGTTTCAAGGACCATTTCTTCTAGGTGAAGATACTGCGAAGGTGAAGGTTCTGTAACACTGAATGGTAGAAACTCTGTCTAAAAATATTTGTTCTGCATGCATGAAGATCAAAACAAAAAATTTTGAAATGTACATGGTAATGAAGATTTCAGAATTTGCGTGGTATCAATAGTAGGAAGGTGGAATTTGTGTATTTTGTCACTAAATTATTTATAACCCACAATATTATTTGTACTGAGGAATTCATCCCGCTCTTTTTTAAAAGCTCTTACAGTGTCTGCCATTACTACCTTTTGCGGTTGAGCATTCCACATTCTCATTGCTCTAACTGTAAAGAACCCTTTCCTATTTAGCTGCCAAAATTGACTTTCTTCCACCCGAAATGAGTGCTCCCTTGGTACTTAGTATGGTCTTTGGAAGGAATAAGTCATGTACCAGTCCATTTGTACTGACCACACATATATTTATACATGTAAATGAGATCTCCTCGGAGGCTATTTTTTCTAATCTAAACAATCTCAACTTTTCCAACCTTTCATCATATGAGACGCCTTCCATCCTTTGTAATAATCTAGTTGCCCATCTTTGAACTGATTCTAACTTCTGAATATCCTTTTTAAAATGTGAAGTCCAAAACTGTATCACATATTCAAGATGTGGTGTAGAGACCGCAGATAAAGAAGGATGCAGGGACAAATGGGAGCCAGAAAGCAAACAGCGTTTTTAACTTTTCTTTTAACTTCCAACCAAAAAGATAACAACAGTTTTCCACGCAGGGAACTTAAGTACAAGTCTACAATATCACAGTAAATCCTATCTACTATATAGGAGGCCTGAACTATACCCGAAGAACGCGGCAGCGCCTTACTAGTACCTCCCCTACTAAGGTAAAGTCAACAACGTTCACTTATCAGTGCTGTTTCAGCGATGTAGTCCCGGTGGTGAGGCTCCGTCAGCGACGTAGTCCTAGTGGTGAGGGAAGGCGGTGTCCTCCGACGTCGAGCCCAGGTGTAGATTCGAGTCCAGAATGTCTTTTGCGGTGCTGCGTTACCTCCCGCAGGCGGACGTTGATCCGGGGTAACAGTTTCCACGTCCAGAGAGGAGTCTTTTTGAGGAGAATTAGCAGAATTATCAGTATCAGTCACAGCTAAGAAAAACCCAGGAGGGCCCGGAGCACTCGGTGGCAAGATGCTCCCGGGGAGCACGGTAATACTGTCCCTGAGCTGATCAGCACTACCCCTCTGCCTGGGGGGTCGCTGACGACGAATGCACGTTTTCCCCCTGCTTCCAGCGAGTCTCACTGCGACCTGCACACACACAACAACTGCGCTGCAGTTTCCTCTCCTCAGAGATTTCCCGCGCTTCTCTGCCCCTGCTTTCGCGCGTTTTGCTTTTTATCCTCTCCTCTCCCTGCGTCACTCTGCCTCCTGTCACATGAGCCTGGCTTCCCATGCGCCCCTCAAATCCGTCCCCTGGAACCCCGACTCCCGGCAACAATGGTTCCACCCGTCTGCACAGCTCACCAGGTCCCTGTCCCCTACATTCCCCCACCCTGTATGCTCGCCAGTCCCCGGGCGAGGCCTTCGCACTGACAGGTCGCCCACCTGACGGGTTGTTCCACACTTGGGTCTGTCTAGTGTGTAAGTCAGGACTGTAGCGAGTTGGGGGTCTACCGGCAGTAGAACGTTCAGAACGTCGTGGCTCGGGTCCTTGTGTAGGGGGTGTTGGGGGAATGTCGTCAGCGGAAGGGTGACTGGTCAGGGGTAGTGTAGTGGTCGAGATAGGGGGAGTATTTTGACGCCGTTCTTCTTCTTCATCATCTTCTTCATCCCACCAATGGTTGTTGGGGGACTCAGTCGTAGGTGGCTCTTCCCTGATTGCGGATTCCGGGGTGTCCGAGTCAACAGAGCGACACAACCGGAGCATGTTACGATGAAGAATGCGAGTACCTGTACTTCCGGGGGCCTCAGACTGCACTTCATATACAGGTCCATGCGGGTCTATACGGCGAAGCACCCGATAGGGTGTTTTTTCCCAACGATGGTCTAACTTGTTTTGCGGTCTTTGCTCTCGAACGAGTACTCGATCACCTGGCCGGAACTCTGGGGGTTTTGCTGTAGGGGTGCTCCGATGCTCCACTTCCCGAATTCGAGTGTGTACCAGTCGGTGTAAGGTCTGCAGCCGATGCCGATGATCACGCACCCACGAAGCCATCCCTGTTCGGGGGCCTTCTTCCTCCGAAGACAGTTCCAGATCTGTCATGCCTTTTCCTGGGCGCCCAAAGACCACTTCATACGGGGTGCGTCCTGTGACTTGATGAACTCTATTGTTGTAGACCCACACTAGGTCAGACACATACTCCGGCCAGCGGGCCTTCTGATCTTGTTCTAGCGCACGCAGCATTTGAAGCAAAGTCCGGTTAAACCGCTCACAAGCCCCATTTCCCTGGGGGTGATACGGTGTGGTGCGTGACTTATCAATGCCGTAGAGGCGATGCAGCTCTTCCATGACTTTGCCCAAGAAACAGGCGCCTTGATCCGAATGTATTCGCCTCGGACAGCCCTAAACTTGAATAAAGTTCTTACAGATAGCGCTCGCCGCCGACTCAGCTGTCTGATCACGGGTAGGGGTGACTACCGCGAATTTTGAAAAATGATCTACCATAACGAGGCAGTGTTCGTAGCCTTGATGCGCTGCTCCAATGGTAATGTAGTCTATCATTAATACTTCAAAAGGGGCAGACGTCGTGATGCTCTGCACAGGCGCCCTTTCCTCCGGTGACTTGGTTAGCTCACATTGTCGACATTGTCTACAGGCAGTTTGTACTTCCGCAAGCAGCCGAGGATGATAGAACCGAGTTTGCAGCCACTTAAACGTCCTCTTCACTCCGAAGTGTGCCCCGGACTCATGAGCTTCTTTAGCAACTGCGGCCACCACGGGCCCTGGTAAGACCATCTGCCAGGTCGGCTCGGAATCTGCCTGAGCCATGGTTAAGTGGCATAAGAGCCCGTCCTGAAGAGTTAGGCGCTCCCACTGCCGCAGAAGAAGGTTCAGGTCTGACGGGAGAGTTTGTCCAGGGGTTCTCACGGGCAATAGACCATTCGTTATCCACTGTCGCAATGGAGCTAGTTCCTGGTCTTCCTGTTGCAGCCGTATCCATTCGTCCCGACTCTGAACCAACAGTCCTGTAGCCGTTCCGTTCCCGGTCTGTTCCCGGCTCACAGCCGTCCGAGCAGCGCCCCCGATGGCGTAGGGGATTTCTTCTCCCTCCAGCTCCTCATCTCGGTTAGTTCTTGGGGGGTTCTTCCACAGACGAGATAACGCGTCAGCATGAACATTCTCCGCTCCTCGCTTGTAGAGGATACGGTATCTGTACTTGGCCATCCGGGCTACCCAGCGCTGTTCCAGGGCACCCAATTTCGCATTTTCCAGATGTGCCAATGGGTTGTTATCCGTGCGTATCAGCACCTCGGAACCGGCCAGGTACTCAGCGAACCGCTCCGTCATAGCCCACACCACGGCCAGCAGCTCCACCTTGAAAGAACTGTAATTGTCCGGGTTCAACTCAGAGTCATGAAGAGACCGACTCGCATAGGCGATCACTCTCTCTCGGCTATAATGATTATATCTAATTATACTCACCTGCTCCTGGCGCGGTCCCTGCAGGTGTCTGGTTCTCCCGGTGCCTCAGCTTCTTCCTGTACTGAGCTGCATATTCATTACCGTAATGAGGTAATGAGCGGTAACTGTGACCGCTCAGTACAGGAAGAAGCTGCAGCACTGGGGAAACAGGGACTGCACCGCGCCAGGAGCAGGTGAGTATAATGGGGAGGGGAGCGCAGCGCTGCGTGATATTCACCTGCTCCTCGTTCCGGCGCCGCTCCATCTTCAGCATCTTCTGCAGTGACGCTCAGGTCAGAGGGTGCAGTGACGTGGTTAGTGCGCACCCTCTGCCTGAACGTCAGTGCAGAAGATGCTGAAGATGGACCGGCACCAGAACGAAGTCAGGTGAATATTGAAAGTGCTGGGGGCCTGAGCGACGAGAGGCGAGTATGTGATTTTTTTCTTTTTATCGCAGCAACAGCAAATGGGGAAAGTGTCTCTATGGAGCATCTTATTGGACCATAATCAACGTTTGTGCAGGATTATATGGGGCAAATATCTTTATGGAGCATCTTATGGAGGCATAATCAACATTTGTGCAGCACTATATGGGGCAAATATCTTTATGGAGCATCTTATGGGGCATAATCAACATTTGTGCAGCACTATATGGCGCAAATATCTTTATCCCTAGAACACATATTGGGGGCCTTTTAGGCCCCCATGCTTACATTTGTGCTATTATCTGCAAAATTACTTTAGTTAGAATTTTGAAACTCCAGGTATTCCTCAAGTATGTCGTTGTTGATAATATCCAGTTGTTCATATAATTTTTTTCATAGGCATTATGGTGTAACAATGCTAGTTTGGTGAAAACTACATCTGTACGAATTAGGGGCCTTTTAGGCCCCCGCTATTTTTATCATGTTCTCAGTAGTGTTTGTGTCTCAAGTTACTTTATTTGTACTCAGTAATGCTGGTGGAGGGGCCAGGGTGTGGATAATAACATGTGAGGATGTCATGTGATTTTTGGAGGGAGTGATAAGGCCATGACATCACCTCAGGTCCTTCGGAACACAGTAATGAGCTGTGTATAGAGTACTGAGGACAGTATACACTGTAAGCTAATTGCTGAAGGACCTGTGATAAGATAAGCTGTTGAGAGGAAATCTGATTCATTTTCAGCTTCTGTTTCTAAGAAGATTGCAAAGGCTAGAGCTTGTGAGCCACAAAAATCCAGAGAATTGTACACCACCTAAAAGTATAAAAGGTAAGAGCTGCTGAGGGTGAGAGGAAGAAGGGGGGACATTACACTTACAGTGTGTCACACACAAGCAAAGAGTGGACAACCCTGATTCTGTTCATTGTTTTTTCTTCTATTTTGCTAACATCTAGTCAGCAATGGCACACTCTTCCTCCAAGTGTCTGACTGACCAAGAGATTGAAGCGATTACGTTTCAAAGCGATGATGAAAGTGAACTATCTTTGTCTGATGAAGAATATCTGCCACCAGCTAATCAAACATCCTCATCCAGTGATTCTTCTGATGATGAAGAAGTGAATCTAGTGGATCCTCAAGAAGTGATAAGCAGAACATCCAAAACGAATGTTTTTTGGGACAGTAATCCTACATTAGTCGGACGTACTCCAACACACAATATTGTGAGACAGGCTCAAGAAGCTGTGGGAAGTCCCAGTTACTTTACCCCTAAAGATGTATTCTGTACTTATTTTTCTGACAATATTGCAGAAGAGGTCCTATTATATTCAAACCTAGAAGGAAGACGTATCGGTTCTGCAAAAAATAAGTCCTGGAAAAATATCTCAAAAGAGGAACTTTATGCATATATTGGACTTTTACTGCTGGCAGGGAGTCAAAAATCGTATGATGTCCCAATACGAGAATTATTTCTGGACCCACTTTCTGATCCACACTATAAGGCAACAATGTCAGTGGGCAGATATGAGGAAATTAGAAGAATCATTCGCTTTGATGATAAGCGAACTCGTGCAGCGAGGTTTGAAACAGACAAATTAGCCCCTATCAGTTATATCTGGAACATATTTATCAAAAATTGCACAAAACTTTACAATCCTAGTACTAATGTTACTGTAGATGAGCAACTTGTACCGTTCAGAGGACGCTGCAAGTTCATACAATACATGCCCAGCAAGCCAGCCAAGTACGGAATAAAAATCTTCTGGATGTGTGATTCTGCAAATTATTATGGCATAAATGGCGTAATCTACTGTTGCAAAGAGGTTGGTGCACCAGTACAGAAGGATCTGGGGTCTGAAATAGTCAAAACTCTTGCTGTTCCAATATTCAATTCAGGTAGAAACATTACCATGGATAATTATTACACCAATGTTGAACTAGGCAATTTTCTGCTTGCAAAAGCTATCACACTTGTTGGTACTATAAAGCAAAACAGACGAGAAATTCCAGAAGCACTGAAACACAATCGTCAGCGAGCACTTTATGAGAGTGTCTTTGGATTCAATAACAAATCTACTTTGGTATCTTACAAGGCGAAGAAGGAGAAATCTGTAATTTTACTCAGTACCATGCATCACGATTGCAGTGTTGACAGCAATGACAAAAAATTGAAACCAGAAATCATCCTGCATTACAATAAAACAAAAGGAGGTGTAGATAAAATGGATGAGATGGTGGGAGAATATTCGCGTAAGAGGCAAACAAAACAATGGCCTGTAGTACTATTTTCAAATATGCTTGATGTAGCAGCCCTAAATTCATTCATTATTTATACAGAAACTCATCCAGAATTTCATGCACAGAGGAAGGACAGGAGACGCATATTCTTGAAGGACCTTTGTCATGCCTCACATGATAGAGCGAAGCGACTTGAAATGCTTGCCAAAGCAAACTAAAGAAGCAATGAAACGGTGTGGCGTACAGTTTCAGATTATTCCAGAGCCAGGAGAAAGAAAACGAAAGTGTTGTTTCATGTGTCCAAGAAACATAGAGAGGAAAACTGAGCGATATTGTTCCACTTGTAAGGAAACTGTTTGCAAAGAACACTCTTCTGAAAAAATAACATGTCAGAATTGTTTGGAAGACTAATATAATAGAAAAGAAAGTTAGAATAAAAATGTAGCTGCAGCTAGTTTGCTATAGATTTCTATGCGTTTTTGTGTGTTTTCATGTCTTTGTGTGAAATTTGGGAAAAAAAAGATTTATGGTGTTTTCTGTGAAAAATTATAATTAAAATTTTGTCCACTATTCATATTTTATTGAGCAATTTTGAAATAAACTTGTGAAAGTTATTTAAGTGTGTTTTTCTACATTATGTGCATGGGGGCCTAAAAGGCCCCCAATACATTAATATGTATATTTTTAACGTCATGCGTTCTAGGGTTAAGGAGCATCTTATAAGGCCATGATCAAGGTTTGTGCAGCACTATATGGCGCAAATATCTTTATGGAGCATCTTATGGGGCCATAATCAAGGTTTGTGCAGCACTACATGGGGCAAATATCTTTATGGAGCATCTTAAGGGGCCATAATCAACATTTGTGCAGCACTATATGGGGCAAATATCTTCATGGAGCATCTTATGGGGGTATAATCAACATTTGTGCAGCACTATATGGGGCAAATATCTTTATGGAGCATCTTATGGGGCCATAATCAAGGTTTCTGCAGCATTATAATGGGCAAATATGTCTATGGAGCATCTTATGGGGCCATTATTAACCTTTATGCAGGATTATATGGGGCATATTTTAATATGGAGCATCTTATGGGGCCATCATAAAATTTATGGAGCATTATATGGGGCTCCTGATTCAATATGGATATTCGAAAACACTTAATCTACTGATGTCTCAATTAATTTTACTTTTATTGGTATGTATTTTTACTTTTGACATTTACCGGTAGCTGCTGCATTTTCCGCCTTAGGCTTATACTCGAGTCATTAAGTTTCCCAGTTTTTTGTGGCAAAATTAGGGGGGTCGGCTTATACTCGGGTCGGCTTATACTCGAGTATATACGGTAATTGAAAAATGTATAGTCAACTCATAGGTATCATAGTGAATATTGAAGCAAGGCTAGCACTCTATTAACCTCTTCACGACTTTATGAAGATGGGATCCTCCTGCTATGAACACATCAGTGATTAAGGAGAAGGCAGATTTATGGCCGGTGGAGATAACTTTTCACCATTGGCCTCACTGTGACCAGAAAGGCATGCAGACTGCATGAATTCAGGCTCCAATATGAAAATTGGGGGTTTTATGAACGGTATAGATATGATTGATATGAGAGGCATATTTTTGGCATTATGATAAAGTAGCAATGTAACGCATTGTCATACATCACTGGGCATTCATGGCGGCATCTCCAAATTAATATCAGTCAGATGGATGACAATATCTATGCCATGTTTCCTATCTATGGGAAGATAAAATCGTGAAAAGAAATATGGCATTAATATCTCATGCTTGGGGGCAAAGATATTGTGAAAGTTGGGAATCCCATAATTTTCTAAAGACCTAGCCACATCCCATGACCAGCCCTGTTATAAGTCACTAGAGGGGAGGTATGTGGGTGTGAATTTTGTTAACAAAAGTGAATGCAGACTTATAAACACTCTCAATCCTGGGAAATTCAGTTTGCTGTACTTCTTCACCATTACCCCCCAAAAATTAAGAGCTCCCCTTCATAAGAGTCAGAGCCAATCCTGTGTATTTATTTTGTTTATCCTTTTTATCTTATGTGACTGTATATACAGTATTGTTTTGATCATTTTGTAACATCTTTGCATGTTTTTATAAACACTGCCTACTTTTTGTATTAAATATTTAAAATGTAGTAGCTTCGTTCCTCTTGGTCTATAAAGCACACCCTTGAAGCCATACGCTATCTTTAACACGTGTCCAATGTATAAATGATTGGTGATTGTTGTGGAGTTTGTCAATGACAGTACCTTGTCCAGAAAAGCGCAATGCTGGGAACAACTAAGATCCTGCGCAGAACCCACAAACTCCCAGTCCTCTGGTAGAGGACCTGAGAATGAGAAAGGACAACAAAGACCACCCCCATTGGGTGTGAGAAGGAAGATATATATATATAACTTTTGACCTCAACTGTATATATATATATACAGTTGAGCTCAAAAGTTTACATACCTCGGCAGAATTTTAGCTTTCGGCCTTTTCTCAGAGAATATGAATGATAACACCAAAGCTTTTTCTTTCTCCACTCATGGTTAGTGGTTGGGTGAAGCCATTTATTGTCATTCTACTGTATTTTCTCTTTTTAAATCATAATGACAACCGAAAACATCCAAATGACCCTGATCAAAAGTTCTCATACTCCATTTCTTAATACCATGTATTGCCCCATCTAACATCAATGACAGCTTGAAGTCTTTTGTGGTAGTTGTAGATGAGGTTGTTTATTTTCTCAGGTGATTTAAGCTGCCCACTCTTCTTGGCAAAAAGCCTCCAGTTCCTGTAAAATCCTGGGCTGTCTTGATTAAACTGCGCGCTTGAGATCTCCCCAGAGTGGCTGAATGATATTGAGGTCAGGAGACTGAGATAGCCACTCCAGAACCTTCACTTTGTTCGGCTATAGCCAATGACAGGTCGACTTGGCCTTGTGTTTTGGATCGTTGTCATGTTGGAACTTTCAAGTACGTCCCATGCACAGCTTCCGGGCTGATGATTGCAAATTTGCCTCCAGTACAGTATTTGCTGATAACATGCTGCATTCATCTTTCCTTCAACTTTGACCAAGTTTCATGTGCCTTTGTAGCTCACACATCCCCAAAGCATCAGCGATCCACCTCTGTGCTTTACAGTAGGAATGGTGTTAGTTTCATCATAGGCCTTATTGACCTCTCTCCAAGTGTAATGTTTATGATTGTGGCCAAAAAGTTCAATTTTGGTCTCATCACTCCAAATGACCTTGTTCCAGAAGTTTTGAGGCTTGTCTCTGTGCTGTTTTGTGTATTGTAGGAGAGAAACTTTGTGGCATTTACGCAGTAATGGCATTCTTCTAGCAACTCAACCATGCAGCTCATTTTTCTTCAAGTGCCTCTTTATTGTGCATCTTGAAACAGCCACACCACTAGTTTTCCTATATTTCAGCTGATGTTAATTGTGCTTTTTTCTTTGCATCCCGAACAATTTTACTGGCAGTTGTGGACAACATTTTTGTTGGTCTACAGTACCTAACCTTGGTTTTGTTTTTACAGAGCCCCTGATTTTCCATTTGTTAATCACAGTTTGAACACTGCTGACTGGCATTATCGATTCCTTGGATATCTTTTTGTATCCCTATCCTGTTTTACAGTTCAACTACCTTTTTCTGTAGATCCATTGACAATTCTTTTGCTTTCCCCATGACTCACAGTCCAAGAAATGTCAGTGGCTGGATGAAAGATGCAAGAATCTGTCTGGATCCCAGAAACTCACTCAGATTTTATGCACACACACTGATTACAAGCAAACAGGTCACAGGTGAGGGTGGGTTTAAACCCATTTAAACCCATTTGTATCAACTTCTCTACATGTTATCGGGCCAAAATCATCAGGTTATGTGAACTTTTAATCAGGGTCATTTAGATGTTTTTGGTTGTCATTATTGGCAAAAATTCTGCCAGTGTATAAAAACTTCTGAGCACAACTGTATATACAGTGTAAATATATATATATATATATATATATATATATATATATATATATATATATATTCCTTGCTTTGGAATCGGATGTGTATATACTATAAGTTAACTGTTAGTTCCCCTAATAACTGGACTAGTAGTGAAACCAGTCTTGGCCTCGACCATCACTCATCAGTCAATTGCACAGTTGTCCGGACAAATTGGTGGCAGCAGTAGGATCTGCGCAATCTCCCATCTGTTCTCTGACAAATTGGAGGCAGCGTGAGATCTGTTCTCCTGGACATGGTCATACAAATTAAACATTTATATAATGTTGCAATGATGAACTGTTTGTTACAATTCATGGCCATTAAAAGGGTTGTCCAGGACATTTTATTTTTAACTATGGGCCTAAAAAATAATATCCATGCTAACAGAAGCAACTACCTAAATATTCAACCTGACACTGACCCAGAGTGACCACTCCTACTGGCAATTCAGCTGCTCCAAATCAACAGAGTATCTCTTCTTCCGGACTTCTCTTCTCTTTAGGCGGGGCATGACTGCCGACGTCATGCTTATAGAAACCTGCTCCCCACAATTAGGCTGCGGAAAGCCAGCTGTCAATTAGCATGATGTCGGCAGCCATTCCCCATCAACAAAGCATGAGTAGCTACTGCACTCTTGATGTGACATCAGTGGAAGCTGCTGAATCAAAGGCAGGAGTAGCGTGTGATGGCAGAGGTCAGCGCCAGGCACATCAGGCAGATATTTAGTAACTAACTGCCTGTTAATTCTTTGGCCCATAGAGAAAAAATGTAATAGTCCTGGATAACCCCTTTAACACTTTGCTATCCATTATAGAATTATGAAAATAATGTTTTATCCAAAAGTTTACTGAAAGGCTACCTAGCATGAATTAGTTTACCCATGCCTAAATTTGCTCATTTTATATGATCCATTTGTTATTATAGTTTGGAAATATTATTCTAAATCATAATTTGTGTTGTCAAAAATATCATGAATCATTAAATGTGCTTATTATTCATAGAAACTTGAAAGATATTGCAATTCAATGTTACTGTTCATAATTTAATGAAAGGGTAACTTCTTTTTATGTACATCCTTCAGGATAAAATCCTATATAACCATATTTTTTGGACTATAAGACACACTTTTTGCCCCAAAAATTTGGGGGGAGAATGGTGGGTGCGTCTTATAGTCCAAATGTAATGGCTGTGGTGGAGCAGTATCACAAGAGACAGGGACCCTTTCTCAGGAAACCGGCAGCTGCAGAAGTGGTCTGTTGTGAGGTAAAGCAGGGTGCATTGCTTTCTGGGTGGCCATTTTCCTGAACCCGAGGGCTGCCTCTGGCAGCCATTTCCCTGAAGCCCAGATAGCTGACCACTGGAGGCAGCTCTTGCGTGAATTGAGAGTTTGGCGGGACCGAGATCCCAGTCTGCACATGTGCCACCTCTGACAGCCATCTTCCTAAAGCTGTGGGCTTCAAGGAAATGACCGTTTGAGGCAGCGCTTGTGGAGATTGAGATCTTGGCCAGGCCTCCGGCTGCCCACGGAATCAGGAAAATTTCAGGAGGGAAAGCAATGCTCTCCGCTCTGCCTCACCCCTGACACCGGGCCTGCAGCATTGCACTGCTGGGACACCCACTTCTCCCACTCAGGGCGCGCAGCATTGCCCCACTTCTGCCACAGCCAGCCTCCTAAGGAAGGGACCATGCCTCTTGTGACCCAGCTCTATTGCCTACGTCCCCCAGGTAAGATACATTAAATTCAGACTATAAGACGGACCCCATTTTATAAAAAAATCTTTTTTTTCCTATTTCCCTCCCCAAAATTTGGGCTGTGTCATATGGTCCAGTGCGTTTTATAGTCCGAAAAATACGGCATGTCTATGATTTATTAGTCTATTAAATCAAAGACACTAACAGATACACATACACTGATGCTAACAGATCTGTGTTCCACCAGTCCCAAACCCCACCACAATAAGTCTCTATCTCACCTAATTAGGTCTCTTTCAGATGGCCTTTTTTTACGTACTTGTTCTTTTCATGGATTTCACATATTGAAATCAAACACATTATAATCTAAAAAGCTGTTCACATGTCAGGGTTTTTTTGCAGACCTTGTGTCCACCAAGAAATCACGGAGACATGTCTGTTTTTGCATCACAGCTCAAAATTACCAATAAAAGTCTGAGTCAGTAAAAATGACAGACAACACATGGATGCCATAAGGGTGCCGTCCGTGCTCTGTCTGAGATTTACATTGCAATGGATAGAAGAAGCTTTGTCTTTGATTTATTGATGTATTTTTCATACAAGAAAATCACTAATGAAATAAGGATAATAAAAAATAAAATGCTGATGAAAATTGAATGAAAAGCACTAATGACACTTAGACCTTTTGTACATTTGTACAATGAAAATGGTATTTACAAGCTACTTACCCAAATCATATGCATTTCCATTATATATGGGGCCCATTATTCCCTGGAGCATCATACAGTGGGGAAAAAAAGTATTTAGTCAGTGACCAATTGGCAAGTTCTCCCACTTAAAAAGATGAGAGAGGCCTGTAATTGACATCATACTGTAGGTAGACCACAACTATGAGAGTCAAAATGAGAAAACAAATCCAGAAAATCACCTTGTCTGATTTGGCAAGATTTATTTTGCAAATTATGGTGGAAAATAAGTATTTGGTCACTTAAAAACATGCCAGATTTCTGGCTCTCATAGACCTGTAACTTCTTCTTTAAGAGGCTCCTCTGTCCTCCACTCATTACCTATAGTAATGGCACCTGTTTGAACTTGTTATCAGTATAGAAGACACCTGTCCACAACCTCAAACAGTCACACTCCAAACTCCACTATGGTGAAGACCAAAGAGCTGTCGATGGACACCAGAAACAAATTTGTAGCCCTGCACCAGGCTGGGAAGACTTAATCTGCAATAGGCAAGCAGCTTGGTGTGATGAAATCAACTGTGGGAGCAATAATAAGAAAATGGAAGACATACAAGACCACTGATAATCTCCCTTGATCTGGGGCTCCACGCAAGATCTCTCCCCATGGGGTAAAAATAATTACAAGAACAGTGACCAAAAATCCCAGAACCACATGGGGGGACCTAGTGAATGACTTGTGTCATGATTCCCCAATGGCATGGGAACATCAGAAACACAAAATAACAGACTAGCCCTCGGGTGATGGAAACTCAAGCTGACCGTGACCTAAATCTACCACACAACTAACAGTAGCCAGGAAGCATTCCTACGGCTGCCTAGATGCCATGCGCCAGCCGGAGAACTAACTACACCTGGAAGAGGAAGGAACAGACCTGGCTTACCTCTAGTGAAATTCCCCAAAGATGATAGTAGCCCCCACATATATTAACGGTGAGTTCAGAGGAAAAGACATACACAGTATGAAGGTAGATTTAGCAAAGCGAGGTCCACTTACTAGATAGAGGAAGGATACAAAAGAGGACTTCACGGTCAGCTGAAAAACCCTTTCAAAAACCCATCCTGAAATTACTTTAAGACTCCTGTGTCAACTCATGACACAGGAGTGGCAATTTCAGTCCACAAGAGCTTCCAGTAACAGGAAATGACAAACTGTAAACTGGACAAAAAATACAAAACAAAAAGGACAAGAGTCCACTTAGCTGATCAGCAGACTGGTAGCAGGAACATGCAACTGAAAGACTCAGGTTACAATGATGACCGGCAAGGAAGTGACTGGAGAGCAAGGCTAAATAGGGAACTCCCAAAACTGATGGAAGCAGGTGAGCTGAGGCAGAAAAGAACACACAAGTCTCCAGTACCACCAGCCACCACTAGGGGAGCCCAAAAAGCGGATCACAACAGTACCCCCCCCTTAAGGAGGGGGCACCGAACCCTCACAAGAACCGCCAGGGCGACCTGGATGAGCCCTATGAAAGGCACGAACCAAATCCGAGGCATGAACATCAGAGGCAGTTACCCAAGAATTATCTTCCTGACCATAGCCCTTCCATTTAACCAGATACTTGAGTCTCCGCCTGGAAATACGGGAGTCCAAGATCTTCTCTATAACGTACTCCAATTCACCCTCAACCAGCACAGGAGCAGGAGGCTCAGCAGAAGGAACCACCGGCACCTCGTATCTCCGCAACAACGACCGATGGAACACATTATGGATAGCGAAAGATGCCGGGAGGTCCAAACGAAAGGAAACAGGGTTAATAATCTCCAAAATCCTATAGGGACCGATGAACCGAGGCTTAAATTTAGGAGAAGAAACCCTCATTGGGACAAAACGGGAAGACAACCACACCAAGTCCCCAACACGAAGGCGAGGACCAACCCGACGCTGGCGCTTAGCAAACCGCTGAGTCCTCTCCTGGGACAAATTCAAATTGTCCACCACTTGTTCCCAAATCCGATACAACCGATCCACCACAGCATCTACTCCAGGACAATCCGAAGACTCCGCCTGACCAGAAGAAAAACAGGGATGAAACCCCGAATTGCCACCAAATCCCTGGTACCAAAAATTCCAGGATGACCCGCCAGCGTAGAAGAATGAACCTCCGAGATGACTCTACTGGTCCAATCATCAGGAACAAACAGTCTACCAGGTGGACAGCGATCAGGTCTATCCGCCTGAAACTCTTGCAATGCACGTCGCAGATCTGGGGAAATAGCGGATAATATCACCCCATCCTTAAGGATACCTGTAGGTTCCGAATCACCAGGGGAATCAGGCTCAAAACTCCTAGAAAGGGCATCTGCCTTCACATTCTTAGAACCTGGTAGATATGAGACCACAAAATTAAACCGAGAGAAAAACAACGACCAGCGCGCCTGTCTAGGATTCAGGCGCCTGGCAGACTCAAGATAAATCAGATTCTTGTGATCAGTCAAAACCACCACCTGATGTCTAGCACCCTCAAGCCAATGACGCCACTCCTCAAATGCCCACTTCATGGCCAAAAGCTCCCGATTACCGACATCATAATTTCTTTCGGCGGCAGAAAATTTTCGAGAAAAGAACGCACAAGGTCTCATCACTGAGCAATCGGAACTTTTCTGCGACAAAACCGCCCCCGCTCCGATCTCGGAAGCATCGACCTCAACCTGAAAGGGGAGAGAGACATCAGGCTGGCGCAACACAGGGGCAGACGAAAAGCGGCGCTTAAGTTCCCGAAAGGCCTCCACAGCGGCAGAGGACCAATTGGCAACATCAGCACCCTTCTTAGTCAAATCCGTAAGAGGCTTAGCAACACCAGAAAAACCAGTTATAAATCGACGATAAAAATTAGCAAAGCCCAAGAACTTCTGAAGACCCTTTAGAGAAGTAGGCTGCGTCCAGTCACAAATAGCCCGAACCTTGACAGGCTCCATCTCAACAGAAGAAGGGGAAAAAATGTACCCCAAAAAGGAAATCTTTTGAACCCCAAAAACACACTAAGAACCCTTTACACACAGAGAATTCTCCCGCAAGACCTGAAAAACCCTCCTGACCTGCTGAACATGAGACTCCCAGTCCTCAGAAAAAATCAAAATATTGTCCAAATACACAATCATAAATTTATCCAGATATTCACGGAAAATATCATGCATAAAGGACTGAAAAACTGAAGGTGCATTAGAAAGGCCGAGAGGCATTACTAAATACTCAAAGTGGCCCTCAGGCGTATTAAATGCGGTTTTCCACTCATCCCCTTGCTTAATTCGCACCAAATTATACGCCCCACGGAGATCAATCTTGGAGAACCACTTAGCCCCCCTTATGCGAGCAAACAAATCAGTAAGCAGCGGCAACGGATACTGATATTTGACAGTAATTTTATTCAGGAGTCGATAATCAATACAAGGCCTCAGCGAGCCATCCTTTTTAGAGACAAAGAAAAACCCAGCTCCTAAAGGTGATGAAGAAGGACGAATATGTCCCTTTTCCAGGGACTCCTTAATATACTCTCGCATGGCAGCATGCTCAGGTACAGATAGGTTAAACAAACGACCCTTTGGAAATTTACTGCCTGGAATCAGATCTATGGCGCAATCACACTCTCTGTGGGGAGGGAGAGAACCAATTTTTGGCTCTTCAAAAATATCCCCAAAATCCGACAAAAATGCCAGAACCTCAGAGGGAATAGATGACGAGATAGAAACCAAAGGTATGTCCCCATGAGCCCCCCGACATCCCCAGCTTAACACAGACATAGTTTTCCAGTCCAGTACTGGGTTATGAGATTGCAACCATGGTAATCCAAGCACTAACACATCATGTAAATTATGCAACACGAGGAAGCGAATCATCTCCTGATGGTCTGGAGTCATACGCATAGTCACTTGCGTCCAGAACTGTGGTCTATTACAAGCCAGAGGTGTAGAATCAATACCCTTCAGAGGTATAGGAACTTCCAGAGGCTCCAAATCAAACCCACAGCGCCTGGCGAAGGACCAATCCATGAGACTCAGAGCGGCGCCAGAGTCCATATAGGCATCCACGGTAATAACTGATAATGAACAAATCAGAGTTACAGACAGAAGAAATTTAGACTGTAAAGTGCCAATAGAAACAGACTTGTCAACCTTCCTAGTACGTTTAGAGCATGCTGATATAACATGCGCGGAATCACCACAGTAGAAGCACAAGCCATTTTTGCGCCTATAATTCTGCCGCTCGCTTCTTGACAGAATTCTGTCACATTGCATTTTCTCTGGCGTCCCTTCAGAAGATACCGCCAAATGGTGCACGGGTTTGCGCTCCCGCAAACGCCGATCAATCTGAATCGCCATTGTGATGGACTCATTCAGACCTGTGGGCGTAGGAAACCCCACCATGACATCCTTAACGGCATCAGAAAGGCCTTCTCTGAAAATTGCCGCTAGGGCACACTCATTCCACTGAGTAAGCACAGACCATTTACGAAATTTTTGGCAGTATATCTCAGCTTCATCTTGCCCTTGAGACAGGGCTATTAAAGCTTTTTCAGCTTGAATCTCCAAATTAGGTTCCTCATACAGCAACCCTAAAGCCAGAAAAAACGCATCCACATTGAGCAACGCAGGATCCCCTGGTGTCAATGAAAATGCCCAATTTTGAGGGTCACCTCGCAGCAAAGAAATCACAATCTTAACCTGCTGAACAGGATCTCCAGAGGAGTGAGGTCTGAGAGAAAGGAATAATTTACAATTACATTTGAAATTCAGAAACCGAGATCTATCTCCGGAAAATACCTCTGGTGTAGGAATCTTAGGTTCAGAAATAGGAGTACGTATAACATAATCTTGTAAATTCTGAACCTTCGTAGCAAGATTATTTAAACCTGCAGCCAAACTCTGAGAGTCCATCCTTAAACCGGAGAGATCAGAGCCATTCAAGGATTAGAAGGAGAGAAAGGCAAGGCTGTAAATAGAGCAGAAATACAACTGAGCCAACTAAGTAGCAAACATGTGAGGAAAAAAAAAAAAATCTACAGACTTCTTTTACTCTCCTTTCTTCTGCCAATTACTTTAACAGCGGCCGGTCATACTGTAATGATTCCCCAATGGCATGGGAACATCAGAAACACAAAATAACAGACTAGCCCTCGGGTGATGGAAACTCAAGCTGACCGTGACCTAAATCTACCACACAACTAACAGTAGCCAGGAAGCATTCCTACGGCTGCCTAGATGCCATGCGCCAGCCGGAGAACTAACTACACCTGGAAGAGGAAGGAACAGACCTGGCTTACCTCTAGTGAAATTCCCCAAAGATGATAGTAGCCCCCACATATATTAACGGTGAGTTCAGAGGAAAAGACATACACAGTATGAAGGTAGATTTAGCAAAGCGAGGTCCACTTACTAGATAGAGGAAGGATACAAAAGAGGACTTCACGGTCAGCTGAAAAACCCTTTCAAAAACCCATCCTGAAATTACTTTAAGACTCCTGTGTCAACTCATGACACAGGAGTGGCAATTTCAGTCCACAAGAGCTTCCAGTAACAGGAAATGACAAACTGTAAACTGGACAAAAAATACAAAACAAAAAGGACAAGAGTCCACTTAGCTGATCAGCAGACTGGTAGCAGGAACATGCAACTGAAAGACTCAGGTTACAATGATGACCGGCAAGGAAGTGACTGGAGAGCAAGGCTAAATAGGGAACTCCCAAAACTGATGGAAGCAGGTGAGCTGAGGCAGAAAAGAACACACAAGTCTCCAGTACCACCAGCCACCACTAGGGGAGCCCAAAAAGTGGATCACAACAGACTTGCATAGAGCTGGGACCAACATAACAAATGCTACCATCAGTAACACACTACACCACCAGCGACTCAGATCCTGCAGTGCCAGATGTCTCCCACTGTTTAAACCAGTACATGTCCGGGCCTGTATGAAGTTTGCTAGAGAGCATTTGGATTATCCAGAAGACTATTGGGAGAATGTCATATGGTCTGATGAAACCAAATTAGGACTGTTTGGTAGAAACTAAACTCTTCATGTTTGCAGGAGACAGAATGCTGAGTTGCATCCAAAGAACACCATACCTACTGTAAAGCATGGGGGGTGGCAACATCATGCGTTGGGACTGTTTCTCTGCAAAGGGACCAGGACAACTGATCCTTGTACATGAAAGAATGAATGGGGCCATGTATTGTGTGATTTTGTGCAAATTTCCTTCCATCAGCAAGGACATTGAAGATGAAACGTGGTTGGGTCTTTCAGCATGATAATAATCCCAAGCAAACCGCCAGGGCAATGAAGGCGTGGCTTCATAAGAAGCATATGAAGGTCCTGGAGTGGCCTAGCTAGTCTCCAGATCTCAACCCCATAGAAAACCTTTGGAGGGAGTTGAAAGTCCATGTTGCCCAGTGACAGGCCCAAAACATCACTGCTCTAGAGGAAACATACCACCAACAGTGTGTGCCAACCTTCTGAAGACTTACAGAAAACGTTTGACCTCTGTCATTTCCAATAAAGGATATATAACAAAATATTGAGCTGAACTTTTGTTAATGACCAAATACTTATTTTCCACCATAATTTGCAAAATAAATCTTGCCAAATCAGGCAAGGTGATTTTCTGGATTTGCTTTCTCACTATGACTCTCATAGTTGTGGTCTACCTATGATGTCAATTACAGGCCTCTCTCATCTTTTTAAGTGGGAGAACTTACACAATTTGTGGATGACTGAATACTTTTTTTCCCACTGTATATGGGGCCCATTATACACTAGAGCATCATGTATGGGGCCCATCATAAATTTGAGCATCATATATGGGGCCCATCATATATCAAGCATTATATGGGGCTCATCATACACTGGAACATCATATATGGGCCCATTATACAAGGGAGAATCATATATGGGCCCATTATATATGGAGCATTATATGAGGCTCATCATGACTCTCATAGTTGTGGTCTACCTATGATGTCAATTACAGGCCTCTCTCATCTTTTTAAGTGGGAGAACTTGCACAATTGGTGGCTGACTAAATACTTTTTTCCCCACTGTTTATGTGGCCCATTATACACTAGAGCATCATATATGGGACCCTTCATATATTTGAGCATCATATATGGGGTCCATTATATATCGATCATTATATGGGGCTCATCATATACTGGAACATCATATATGGGCCCATTATACAATGGAGCGTCATATATGGGCCCATCATACCATGGAGCATCATAAATGGGGCCCAATATATATGGAGCATTATATGAGGCTCATCATGGAGCATCATATGGAGCCCATTATAAATGGAGCATCAAATGGGGCCCATAATATATGGAGCATGATATGGGACCCATTATATATTGAGCATTATATGGGGCCCATTATATATGGAGCATTATATGGGACCCATTATATATTGAGCATTATATGGGGATTATTCTGTATGGAGCATTATATGTGGGCCATTCTGTATGGAGCAATATATGGGGCCCATCATACACTGTATGGAGCATTATATGGGACTTATTATACTGTATGGAGCAATATATAGTGCTCATTATACTTTATGGGGCCTATCCTATACTGTATGGAACATTATATGTATGGGAACCATTACGTATGGAGGAATATATGGTGCTCATTATACTGTATGGAGCAAGACATGGGGTCTATTATATACTGTATGGAGCAATATATGTGGCTCATTAGACTGTATGGAGCATTATATGGGCTCATTATACTATGTGGAGCTTTTATATGTGGCTCATTATTAGAGATGAGCGAATGTTTCAATGTTCGGTTCGGATTATGATAGCTGAATTTGCAATATTCGCCCTATTAATTCGTCGAATATTCACCAAACATTGTGGAACACCATTCATGTCAATGGCAGGCAAAAACAAACGCATGCACAACACATTTTACGGACCCAAATGCTGCCAAAACACATCAAATGAGGAACAGACACCAGCAAAGTGTACTCAATTCACCAAGAGTACAAATTGTAGCATGGCACTGCAGCAATAAGCCAGGCATGAGGTATCGGGGTCTGGGACAGCATTTACAGCTTTCAATTGAACATCACAGTAAGTCAAAGTGGGTGAGGGATCGGTGTAAGCCTCCTTTGCTGGGAGCCCTCATACCACATGCAACACCTCTACCTGTTTTCATCCTGAGCCACACTCAGGTGGCACAAATATCAGTTTCATAGACTACCATTGTCAGAAAAATTTAAGGATAATAACATGGGTAGTTGAGTCCAAGGAAGTGGAGGCCTACTGCTCCAGGCAACACGCATAAAAGAGACCCAACCAGGAGTGTTCACATTTCCAAAAATTATTGGCAGACTCCACCAATGTGGCATCAATTTCCCCACAGTAGAAATAGTATAATCAGGATCAACTGTACAATCGGGACCAACAGGTCTTCCACTATGCCCAATCCATCAGATGGACACACAACCAGGAGTGTTCACGTGTAAACAAATGAGGGCCTTACACCACAGAAGTGGCATGTTTCAAGAGAGTAAAAATAGTATAATTGGGACCGACAGGTCTTCCACTACACCAAATCCAGCAAATTGACACCCAACCTGGAGTGTTCACATTTCCAAAAATTATTGGCAGACAAAACCAAAGTGGTATCAATTTCACCACAGTAGAAAAAGTATAATAGGAAAAGTCAGGTCTTCAACTACACCCAATCCAGCAGATGGACACCAAACCAGGAGCATTCAGATTTCAAAAATTTAATGGCAGACACCACCAAAGTGGCATCAATTTTATCACAGTGGAAATAGAATAATAGGAATCGACAAGTGTTCCACTACACCCAATGTAGATGGACACCCAACCAGGAATGTTCACACTTGCAAAAATTAATGGCAGACAATACCATAGTGGCATCAATTTCACCACAATAAAAATAGTATAATAGGGACAGAAAGGTCTTCCACCGTGCCCAGTCCATCAGATGGACATACAACCAGGAGTGTTCACGTGTAAACAAACGAGGGCCTTACACCACAGAAGTGGCATCAAGTTCACGAGAGTAGAAATAGTATAATAGGTACCGATACGTCTTCTAGCACACCCAATCCAGCAAATGGACACCCAACCAGGAGCATTCACATCTACAATGCAATGGTTCACAAATAAACGTATCCAGGTGTTAGAATGGCCAAGTCAAAGTCCAGACCTCAATCCCATCGAGAATCTGTGGAAAGAGCTGAAAACTGCTGTTCACAAATGATCTCCATCAAACCTCACTGAGCTCGAGCAGTTTGCCAAGGAAAAATGGGCAAGAATTTTAGTCTCTCGATGTACAAAACTGATAGAGACATACCAAAAGCAACTTGCAGCTGTAATCGCAGCAAAAGTTGGCGCAACAAAGTATTAAGTTAAAGGGGCCTAATAATATTGCATGCCCCACTTTTCAGTTTTTGAATTTCCACAAAAATTTTAAATAACCAATAAATTTCATTCAACTTTACAATTGTGTTCCACTTGTTGTTGATTCTTCACCAAAAATTTACATTTGGTATCTTTATGTTTGAAGCATGATATGTGGGAAAAGGTTGAAAAGTTCCAGGTAGCCGAATACTTTCGCAAGGCACTGTAGTATAATAGGGACTGAAAGGTCTTCCACTATGACCAATCCAGCAGACAGACACTCAACCAAAAGTGTTCACATTTCCAAAAATTATGGGCAGACATCACCAAAGTGGCATCAATTTCACCACCGTGGAAATAATATAATAGGGACCGACAGGTCTTCCACTACACCCAATCCAGCAGATGGACACTTAACTAGGAGTGTTCACATTTCCAAAAATTATTGGCAGACACCACCAAAGTGGCATCAATTTCAACACAGTATAGATAGTATAATAGGGCTGATAGGTCTTCCACTATAATCAATTCAGCAGATGGACATCCAACCAGGAGTGTTCATATTTAAACAAATGAGGGTCTTACACCACAGAAGTGGGATAAATTTCACAAGAGTAGAAATAGTATAATAGGGACCGATAGGTCTTCCCAATCCAGCAGATGGACACCCAACCTGGAATTTTCACATTCTAATAAATTAGGACGTGTCATGAGAATAGAAATAGTATAATTGGGACTGACACGTCTTCCACTACAGCTAACCCAGCAGATGTAGACCAACTATAACTGTTCACATTTCCATAAATTTGTGCTAACATCAGCAGCAGCAACCACAGCAGATACAGAAGCCATTCTAAAGATATCACAGAGTGCAGTTATGTGACATTAATGCATCACACTAAAAAATGCAATATCACCTAGTCTGTACAGTCTGCGATTGGGGTGCAAAAGTCCTTGAAGATTCATGACTTGTTCATCTTGATAAAAGTTAGGTGGTCTATAGGGGACAGCCGGCTGCGCTTATCTGTCAGGACACCACCAGCAGCGCTGAAGACATGTTCTGAAAGAATGCTGGTTGCTGGGCACTATAAAACCTCCAAGGCGTGTGAGGCAAGCTCAGGTCACTCATCCATTTTGGAAGACCAAAATGTGAAAGGGTCCAAACCCTCCTTGATGGTATTGATATTAAGTTCTAGATATTCCTGCACCATCCTCTCCATTCATTCACCATGTGTAAGACTTGGACTCTGTTGTGCTGGTACATGAGCTGGTCTAAATAAAGTGCCAAAGGACTCACAGAAATTGGCACTTACACAGCTGCTGCTGCTAATGTTTTGGTGTTGATAAATTGATGTGCCAGAGGTTGGAAGTCTAGAGCTGTGATGCGAACTGTGTGCATCACTGCTGTCTTAGGGAAAAGTTCTCTTAAGGTTGTGTAAAAGTGTGTTTCGATGCTCCAGCATTTGTGGGTCCCTTTCCAGGGCAGGAAGCATCTGGCAAAATTTGGTTTTATAATGTGGATCTAACAGAGTGGCAACCCAGAAGTGAGCACTATTCCTAATCATAACTATATGGGGATCATGATGCAGATAGAAGACACTCATATGTAACATAGTAACATAGTAACATAGTTAGTAAGGCCGAAAAAAGACATTTGTCCATCCAGTTCAGCCTATATTCCATCATAATAAATCCCCAGATCTACGTCCTTCTACAGAACCTAATAATTGTATGATACAATATTGTTCTGCTCCAGGAAGACATCCAGGCCTCTCTTGAACCCTTCGACTGAGTTCGCCATCACCACCTCCTCAGGCAAGCAATTCCAGATTCTCACTGCCCTAACAGTAAAGAATCCTCTTCTATGTTGGTGGAAAAACCTTCTCTCCTCCAGACGCAAAGAATGCCCCCTTGTGCCCGTCACCTTCCTTGGTATAAACAGATCCTCCTCGAGATATTTGTATTGTCCCCTTATATACTTATACATGGTTATTAGATCGCCCCTCAGTCGTCTTTTTTCTAGACTAAATAATCCTAATTTCGCTAATCTATCTGGGTATTGTAGTTCTCCCATCCCCTTTATTAATTTTGTTGCCCTCCTTTGTACTCTCTCTAGTTCCATTATATCCTTCCTGAGCATCGGTGCCCAAAACTGGACACAGTACTCCATGTGCGGTCTAACTAGGGATTTGTAGGGCTCTACCATGCTGTGTTGGTGACAGGGTAACAATGATGCTTGTATCCTCTATCCCCTCCCGCCAATCATGAACAATAGAGAGGGGAGGATTATCCTCTTCATCTGACAGTTGCTCGCCCATCACCTCTTCCTCTTCCATTTGTTCGTCGGATCTTGCACCTTCGATAACAGTTTGTTTTTTATCACCAGCCCCCCTCGGTCACAGTAATCCACCCTCCCTTGGCACTCATCTGTGTGAGGACAGTCTGGAACTTAGAGACAATGTTATCCCTTCCACATCCTCCTCTGCCTCCTCCTCTTCTTCTGGGACCACCACCCCCTCTCTCTATTCAAAGTCTGCTCCAGCATAAAGGTGACCGGATTAGTGATACGACATGACATACTGTGTCAGGACTCATTGCTGCTGTCACAGTCGGTGCAACATGTGCAGAGTGGAATTCCGCCATGTCAGCACATCACATATCAACCTGTTAACTGGCATGGTTAAAGACCTATATATTGATGCAAGTTGATGACTTGAGGGGTGTCAACAGTGGAAATTAACACACAGCTTACATGCTTTCTGGAGCAGCTATCCAAGGCCAGGATAGCAGAGGAGAAAATGCTGTACCACCAGGTTGACGGCATAAGCCATGCAATGTGTGTGAGCTTGCCTTGGCATAGGGCCGCCACCAAGTATGCAATGTTATCAGACACAGCTTTCCCTGGATACAGATTCAGTGGAGACAGCTTGTCATGGGGTCCTTCTCCGGTACCACACAATCAACAGAGCCAGCGAAGGATGAACAATCCCAAGACCTTTATTTAGGCAAAAATACGAAAGGTCCATATACGATCCACCACACAAAGGATAAAATAGTCCAGAACACGAATGCAGTTTAGTAACAGGATAAAAGTCCAACAATCCAGCAGACAGAGTATAGCATAGTCCATGTGCTCTTATTTCTCTCTGAGATGCTGTGAACTGTTATGATCCTAGTGGCAAGGATCGCAGGTCGGACTAGCTAAGTAACTGAACAGACTACTAGCTCTGGGGAAGTGGTAACTAGATTGACCGCAACCTGATCCTATCCGCAAACAACTATAGGCAGCCGTGGAACGTTACCTAAAAATCCTAGACGTCTCGTCACGGCCTGAGAAACTGACTTTTCCAGGAGGGAAAGTAAGTCCTCACTTGCCTCAGTGGAAGACTCCAAAGATATAGAATAGCCCCCCACAAATATTAACGGTGAGTTAAGGGGAAAGCACAAACGCAGAGATGAAATCAGATTTATCAAATGAGGCCCGCTAATACTAGATAGCAGAAAATAGGAAGGAAACTGTGCGGTCAATAAAAAACCCTATTCAAAATATCCACGCAGAGATTGCTCGAGCCCCCGCACCAACTAACGGTGCGGGGGAAGCAACTCCGTACCCCAGAGCTTACCAGCAAAAAGAAATCACATGTTAGCAAGCTGGACTAGACTCATCATACACAGAAATCATATTGCAGGCAGATGAGCAAAAAATATTCAAACAGAACTTAGCTTATCCTGAAGAGGCAGAAAACGAGATAATCAGGAGAAATCAGAATAGCACTGAATACATTGACAGCCGGCAACAAGTGGAAGTGAAGCAGAGCTAAATAGGAGCCTCCCTGGTGAATAACGAGGCAGCTGATCCAGCAGACCCGCAGGATAATAAACCAAACCACCAGGGGGAGCCAAAAAACCAAAGTCACACAATACCATCTGTGACCACAAGAGGGAGCCTGAAAACCGAGTTCACAACAGTACCCCCCCCTTGAGGAGGGGTCACCGAACCCTCATCAAAACCCCCAGGGCAATCAGGGTGAGCCACATGGAAGGCACGAACCAAATCGGCCGCATGAACATCAGAGGCGACAACCCAGGAATTATCCTCCTGACCATAGCCTTTCCACTTAACCAAATACTGAAGCCTCCGTCTAGAAATATGAGAATCCAAGATCTTCTTCACCACGTATTCCAATTCTCCCTCAACCAGCACAGGGGCAGGAGGCTCAACCAAAGGAACCACAGGCACCACATACCTCCGCAACAACGACCGATGGAACACATTATGAATAGCAAACGATGCCGGGAGGTCCAAACGAAATGACACAGGGTTAAGGACTTCCAAAATCTTATAAGGACCGATAAACCGAGGCTTAAACTTAGGAGAGGAGACCTTCATAGGAACAAAGCGAGAAGACAACCACACCAAATCCCCAACGCGAAGTCGGGGACCCACACAGCGACGGCGGTTGGCAAAGCGCTGAGCCTTCTCTTGTGACAGCTTCAAATTGTCCACCACATGATTCCAAATCTGATGCAACCTATCCACCACAACATCCACTCCAGGACAGTCAGAAGACTCCACCTGACCCGAGGAAAAACGAGGATGAAACCCTGAATTACAAAAAAAAGGCGAAACCAAAGTAGCAGAACTAGCCCGATTATTAAGGGCAAACTCGGCCAATGGCAAAAAAGTAACCCAGTCGTCCTGATCAGCAGAAACAAAACATCTTAAATAGGTTTCCAAAGTCTGATTAGTGCACTCGGTTTGGCCATTCGTCTGAGGATGGAAGGCCGACGAAAAAGACAAATTTAATGCCCATCTTAGCACAAAAGATCCGCCAAAACCTAGACACAAACTGGGATCCTCTGTCGGAAACAATATTTTCAGGGATCCCGTGCAAACGAACCACATTTTGAAAAAACAGAGGAACCAACTCGGAGGAGGAAGGCAACTTAGGCAAGGGCACCAAATGGACCATTTTAGAAAAACGATCACACACCACCCAAATGACCGACATTCTCTGAGAGACGGAGATCTGAAATAAAATCCATGGAAATGTGCATCCAAGGCCTCTTCGGGACAGGCAAAGGCAACAACAAGCCACTGGCACGAGAACAGCAAGGCTTAGCCCGAGCACAAATTCCACAAGACTGCACAAAGGAACGCACATCCCGCGACAAGGAAGGCCACCAGAAGGACCTAGCCACCAAATCTCTGGTACCAAAAATCCCAGGATGGCCTGCCAACACCGAAGAATGAACCTCGGAAATAACTCTGCTGGTCCATCTATCCGGGACAAACAGTCTCTCCGGTGGACAACGGTCAGGTCTATCCGCCTGAAACTCCTGCAGCACTCGTCGCAAATCTGGGGAGATGGCAGACAAAATCACCCCTTCTCTGAGGATACCAGCTGGCTCTGAATCACCAGGAGAGTCAGGCACAAAACTCCTAGAAAAAGCATCAGCCTTCACATTCTTCGAACCAGGCAGGTATGAGACCACGAAATCAAAACGAGAGAAAAACAACGACCAACGAGCCTGTCTAGGATTCAGCTGCTTGGCCGACTCAAGATAAATCAAATTCTTGTGATCAGTCAAGACCACCACACGATGCTTAGCTCCCTCGAGCCAATGTCGCCACTCCTCAAATGCCCACTTCATAGCCAACAACTCCCGATTACCAACATCATAATTCCGCTCGGCAGGCGAAAACTTTCTTGAAAAGAAAGCACATGGCTTCATCACAGAGCCATCAGAGCTTCTCTGCGACAAAACAGCCCCCGCTCCAATCTCAGAAGCATCAACCTCGACCTGGAAAGGAAGGGAGACGTCTGGCTGACATAAGACCGGAGCCGAAGAAAACCGGCGCTTCAGCTCCCGAAAGGCCTCCACAGCCGCAGGAGACCAATTAGTAACATCAGAACCCTTCTTGGTCAAATCCGTCAATGGCTTAACAACACCAGAAAAATTAGCGATGAAGCGACGGTAAAAATTAGCAAAACCCAAGAACTTCTGAAGACTCTTAACAGATGTAGGCTGAGTCCAGTCATGAATAGCCTGAACCTTGACTGGGTCCATCTCAATAGCAGAAGGAGAAAAAAATGAAACCCAAAAAAGAGACCTTCTGGACTCCAAAAAGACATTTTGAGCCCTTCACAAATAAAGCATTGGCACGCAGGACCTGAAACACCATCCTGACCTGCTTAACATGGGACTCCCAATCATCCGAAAAAAACAGAATATCATCCAGATACACAATCATAAATTTATCCAGATATTCGCGGAAGATGTCGTGCATAAAGGACTGAAAGACAGAAGGAGCGTTAGAAAGTCCAAAAGGCATCACCAAGTACTCAAAATGGCCTTCGGGCGTACTAAATGCAGTTTTCCATTCATCACCCTGCTTAATACGCACAAGGTTATACGCACCACTAAGATCTATCTTGGTGAACCAACTAGACCCCCTAATGCGAGCAAACAGATCAGATAACAATGACAAAGGATACTGAAATTTGACCGTGATTTTGTTTAGAAGGCGATAATCAATACAAGGTCTCAAGGAACCATCCTTCTTAGCCACAAAAAAGAACCCCGCACCAAGAGGGGAGGAGGAGGGGCGAATAAGTCCTTTCTCCAAAGACTCCTTTATATAACTCCGCATAGCAGCATGCTCCGGCACTGACAAATTGAAAAGTCGTCCCTTAGGAAACTTACTACCAGGAATCAAATTTATAGCACAATCACAATCCCTATGAGGAGGTAGAGAACTGAGTTTGGGCTCATCAAATACATCCTGGTAATCTGACAAAAACGCAGGGACCTCAGAAGGAGTGGATGAAGCAATTGACACCACAGGAGCGTCGCCATGAATTCCCTGACAACCCCAACTTGACACAGACATTGCTTTCCAATCCAGGACTGGATTATGAGTCTGCAACCATGGCAGGCCCAACACGACAACATCATGCAAATTATGCAATACAAGAAAGCGAATCACCTCCTGATGAACAGGAGTCATGCACATGGTCACTTGTGTCCAGTACTGAGATTTATTCGTAGCCAATGGTGTAGCATCAATTCCCCTTAGTGGAATAGGGAATTTTAACCCCTTAAGCCCGTATGACGTACTATACCGTCGAGGTGGGGTGGGCCTTAATTCCCGGTGACGGGATAGTACGTCATACGCGATCGGCCGCGCTCACGGGGGGAGCGCGGCCGATCGCGGCCGGGTGTCGGCTGCATATCGCAGCTGACATCCGGCACTATGTGCCAGGAGTGGTCACGGACCGCCCCCGGCACATTAACCCCCGGCACACCGCGATCAAACATGATCGCGGTGTACCGGCGGTACAGGGAAGCATCGCGCAGGGAGGGGGCTCCCTGCGTGCTTCCCTGAGACGATCGGTACAAGGTGATGTACTCACCTCGTACCGAACGTCTTCTCCCTGCAGGCCCCGGATCCAAAATGGCCGAGGGGCTGTATCCGGGTCCTGCAGGGAGCACTTCCGGGTCGGAGCAGGCTGCAGATGAAAGCTGCAGCCTGCTCCGATGAAAGTATGATCGCCGATCTGATAGAGTGCTGTGCACACTATCAGATCTGCGATCTGTGATGTCCCCCCCTGGGACAAAATAAAAAAGTAAAAAAAAAAATTTCCACATGTGTAAAAAAAAAAAAAAAAAAATTCCTAAATAAATAATAATAAAAAAAAAAATATTATTCCCATAAATACATTTCTTTATCTAAAAAAACAAACAAAAACAATAAAAGTACACATATTTAGTATCGCCGCGTCCGTAACGACCCAACCTATAAAACTGGCCCACTAGTTAACCCCTTCAGTAAACACCGTAAGAAAAAAAAAAAAAAACGAGGCAAAAAACAACGCTTTATTACCATACCGCCGAACAAAAAGTGGAATAACACGCGATCAAAAAGACGGATATAAATAACCATGTTACCGCTGAAAACGTCATCTTGTCCCGCAAAAAACAAGCTGCCATACAGCATCATCAGCAAAAAAATAAAAAAGTTATAGTCCTCAGAATAAAGCGATGCCAAAATAATTATTTTTTCTATAAAATAGTTTTTATCGTATAAAAGCGTCAAAACATAAAAAAATGATATAAATGAGGTATCGCTGTAATCGTACTGACCCGACGAATAAAACTGCTTTATCAATTTTACCAAGCGCAGAACGGTATAAACGCCTCTCCCAAAAGAAATTCATGAATAGCTGGTTTTTGGTTATTCTGCCTCACAAAAATCGGAATAAAAAGTGATAAAAAATGGTCACGTGTCCGAAAATGTTACCAATAAAAACGTCAACTCGTCCCGCAAAAAACAAGACCTCACATGACTCTGTGGACCAAAATGTGGAAAAATTATAGGTCTCAAAATGTGGAGACGCAAAAACTTTTTTGCTATAAAAAGCGTCTTTTAGTCTGGTTTCACACTTGCGTTTTTATCTGCATGCGTTTTTTAAAAAAACCGCATGTGTGAAAAAATGCATGTAAACGCGGTAAAACGCATGCGTTTTTATAGAAAAACACAAGAAAACAAGAAAAAAACAAAAAACCCTAACCCTACCCCTAACCCTACCCCTAACCTGAAATACGTGGCACTGAAATATACGTTTATATACGTATATACGTATTTAAGTGCCACGTATTTAAGTGCCACGTATTTAAGTGCCACGTATTTAAGTGCCACGTATTTCAGTGCCACGTATTTACATGCCACGTATTTACGTGCCACGTATTTTTCAGTGCCTGAAATACGTGGCACTGAAATACGTGGCACTGAAATATCGTGGCACTGAAATATCGTGGCACTGAAATATCGTGGCACTGAAGTATTTACGTGCCATGTATTTTTCAGTGCCTGAAATACGTGGCACTGAAATACGTGGCACTGAAATACGTGGCACTGAAATATCGTGGCACTGAAATACGTGGCACTTAAATACGTGGCACTTAAATACGTGGCTCTTAAATATGTGGCACTTATATACGTGGCACTTATATACGTGGCACTTATATACGTGGCACTTATATACGTGGCACTTATATACGTGGCACTTATGACTGTCAGAAAATGTTCAGTAAATGGTTAGGGGTGAGGTTAGGGGTAGGGTTTCAGGTAGAATTGGGGAGTTTCCACTGTTTAGGCACATCAGGGGCTCTCCAAACGCGACATGGCGTCCAATCTCAATTCCAGCCAATTCTGCGTTGAAAAAGTAAAACAGTGCTCCTTCCCTTCCGAGCTCTCCCGTGCGTCCAAAAAGGGGTTTACCCCAACATATGGGGTATCAGCGTACTAGGGACAAATTGAACAACAACTTCTGGGGTCCAAGTTCTCTTGTTATCCTTGGGAAAATAAAAATTTGGGGGGCTAAAAATCATTTTTGTGGGAAAAAAAATATGTTTTATTTTCACGGCTCTGCGTTGTAAACTGTAGTGAAACACTTGGGGGTTCAAAGTTCTCACAACACATCTAGATAAGTTCCTTGGGAGGTCTAGTTTCCAATATGGGGTCACTTGTGGGGGGTTTGTACTATTTGGGTACATCAGGGGCTCTGCAAATGCAACGTGATGCCTGCAGACCAATCCATTTAAGTCTGCATTCCAAATGGCGCTCCTTCCCTTCCGAGCTCTGTCATGCCCCCAAACAGTGGTTCCCCCCCACATAGGGGGTATCAGCGTACTCAGGACAAATTGGACAACAACTTTTAGGGTCCAATTTATCCTGATACCCTTGTGAAAATACAAAACTGGGGGCTAAATTTCATTTTTGTGAAAAAAAAAAAAAAATTATTTTCACGGCTCTGCGTTATAAACTGTAGTGAAACACTTGGGGGTTCAAAGCTCTCAAAACACATCTAGATAAGTTCCTTAGGGGGTCTACTTTCCAAAATGGTGTCACTTGTGGGGGGGTTTAATGTTTAGGCACATCAGGGGCTCTCCAAACGCAACATGGCATCCCATCTTAATTCCAGTCAATTTTGCATTGAAAAGTAAAATAGCGCTTCTTCCCTTCTGAGCTCTGCTATGCGCCCAAACAATGGTTTACACCCACATATGGGGTATCGTCGTACTCAGGACAAATTGCACAACAACTTTTGTGGTCTAATTTCTTCTCTTACCCTTGGGGAAATAAAAAAATGGGGGTGAAAAGATCATTTTTGTGAAAAAATATGATTTTTTATTTTTACGGCTCTGCATTATAAACTTCTGTGAAGCACTTGTTGGGTCAAAGTGCTCAACACACATCTAGATAAGTTCCTTAGGGGGTCTACTTTCCAAAATGGTGTCACTCGTGGGGGGTTTCAATGTTTAGGCACATTAGGGGCTCTCCAAACGCAACATGGCGTCCCATCTCAATTCCTGTCAATTTTGCATTGAAAAGTCAAATGGCGCTCCTTCCCTTCTGAGCTCTGCCCTGCGCCCAAACAATGGTTTACACCCACATATGGGGTATCAGTGTACTCAGGACAAATTGCACAACAATTTTTGGGGTCCAATTTCTTCTCTTACCCTTGGGGAAATAAAAAAATGGGGGTGAAAAGATCATTTTTGTGAAAAAATATGATTTTTTATTTTTACGGCTCTGCATTATAAACTTCTGTGAAGCACTTGTTGGGTCAAAGTGCTCAACACACATCTAGATAAGTTCCTTAAGGGGTCTACTTTCCAAAATGGTGTCACTCGTGGGGGGTTTCAATGTTTAGGCACATTAGGGGCTCTCCAAACGCAACATGGCGTCCCATCTCAATTCCTGTCAATTTTGCATTGAAAAGTCAAATGGCGCTCCTTCCCTTCTGAGCTCTGCCCTGCGCCCAAACAATGGTTTACACCCACATATGGGGTATCAGTGTACTCAGGACAAATTGCACAACAATTTTTGGGGTCCAATTTCTTCTCTTACCCTTGGGGAAATAAAAAATGGGGGTGAAAAGATCATTTTTGTGAAAAAATATGATTTTTTATTTTTACGGCTCTGCATTATAAACTTCTGTGAAGCACTTGTTGGGTCAAAGTGCTCAACACACATCTAGATAAGTTCCTTAAGGGGGCTACTTTCCAAAATGGTGTCACTCGTGGGGGGTTTCAATGTTTAGGCACATTAGGGGCTCTCCAAACGCAACATGGCGTCCCATCTCAATTCCAGTCAATTTTGCATTGAAAAGTCAAATGGCGCTCCTTCCCTTCTGAGCTCTGCCCTGCGCCCAAACAATGGTTTACACCCACATATGGGGTATCAGTGTACTCAGGACAAATTGCACAACAATTTTTGGGGTCCAATTTCTTCTCTTACCCTTGGGAAAATAAAAAATTGGGGGTGAAAAGATCATTTTTGTGAAAAAATATGATTTTTTATTTTTACGGCTCTGCATTATAAACTTCTGTAAAGCACTTGTTGGGTCAAAGTGCTCACCACACATCTAGATAAGTTCCTTAGGGGGTCTACTTTCCAAAATGGTGTCACTTGTTAGGGGTTTCAATGTTTAGGCACATCAAGGGCTCTCTAAATGCAACATGGCGTCCCATCTCAATTCCAGTCAATTTTGCATTGAAAAGTCAAATGGCGCTCCTTCCCTTCCGAGCTCTGCCCTGCGCCCAAACAATGGTTTACACCCACATATGGGGTATCAGCGTACTCAGGACAAATTGCACAACAATTTTTGGGGTCCAATTTCTTCTCTCACCCTTGGGAAAATAAAAAATTGGGGGTGAAAAGATCATTTTTGTGAAAAAATATGATTTTTTATTTTTACGGCTCTGCATTATAAACTTCTGTAAAGCACTTGTTGGGTCAAAAGTGCTCACCACACATCTAGATAAGTTCCTTAGGGGGTCTACTTTCCAAAATGGTGTCACTTGTTAGGGGTTTCAATGTTTAGGCACATCAGGGGCTCTCCAAATGCAACATGGCGTCCCATCTCAATTCCAGTCAATTTTGCATTGAAAAGTCAAATGGCGCTCCTTTGCTTCCAAGCTCTGCCATGCGCCCAAACTGTGGTTTACCCCCACATATGGGGTATCAGCGTACTCAAGACAAATTGTACAACAACTTTTGGGGTCTATTTTCTCCTGTTACCCTTGGTAAAATAAAACAAATTGGAGCTGAAATAAATTTTGTGTGAAAAAAAGTTAAATGTTCATTTTTATTTAAACATTCCAAAAATTCCTGTGAAACACCTGAAGGGTTAATAAACTTCTTGAAAGTGGTTTTGAGTACCTTGAGGGGTGCAGTTTTTAGAATGGTGTCACACTTGGGTATTTTCTATCATATAGACCCGTCAAAATGACTTCAAATGAGATGTGGTCCCTAAAAAAAAATGGTGTTGTAAAAATGAGAAATTGCTGGTCAAATTTTAACCCTTATAACTCAGTCACAAAAAAAAATTTTGGTTCCAAAATTGTGCTGATGTAAAGTAGACATGTGGGAAATGTTATTTATTAAGTATTTTGTGTGAGATATGTCTGTCATTTAAGGGCATAAAAATTCAAAGTTGGAAAATTGCGAAATTTTCAAAATTTTTGCCAAATATTCGTTTTTTTCACAAATAAACGCAAGTTATATCGAATAAATTTTACCACTATCATGAAGTACAATATGTCACGAGAAAACAATGTCAGAATCGCCAAGATCCGTTGAAGTGTTCCAGAGTTATAACCTCATAAAGGGACAGTGGTCAGAATTGTAAAAATTGGCCTGGTCATTAACGTGCAAACCACCCTCGGGGCTTAAGGGGTTAAAGGCTCCAAAACAAAACCACAGCGCCTGGCAAATGACAAATCCATCAGACTCAGGGCAGCACCTGAATCCACAAAAGCCATAACCGGGTAAGATGACAGGGAACAAATCAGGGTAACAGACAAAATAAACTTAAGTATTCAGCAGTTATAACATGGCAGTTAGACAGGGCAGGAGACAGGTAAGACAATCAAAATCTATTCCCTATTCAGTTGGCACACAGCAAATACTCACCATATGTATTTGTATAATCTATATCATGGCTGCTGCTTTCACACACAATCACCGCCCTTGCATCAACTCTTTACACTCCATCCATATTGGCCCCTCTGTCCTGGCCTCTCCTATGTATAGCACTCATGCTCTGTTCACATTGCTTAACAGTACAGATCCATTCAGTCCCACCATCCAACACAAGAGACGCTCTCACAAATCACTTAACCATCTGCTCACTCTTTCTATCCTCCTTCTCCTAGTTGCTGGAGACATCTCTCCGAACCCCGGCCCCCCATGTTATAGCCAGTCAAACCTCCCAACTGCTACACCCAGAAACCCCTCTAACCTTATTAATATTCCATGCATGCCTTCTGTCTCTTTCAATTGTGCTCTTTGGAATTCTCGCTCTGTGTGTAATAAACTCTCCTTCATTCATGACTTCTTCCTTTCTAACTCTCTTAATCTCCTGGCTCTTACTGAAACCTGGATCCAGCAGTCAGACACCACCGCTGCTGCTGCTCTCTCATTTGGTGGACTACACTTTTCTCATACCCCAAGATCAGACAACAGAGCAGGTGGAGGCGTTGGTCTGCTCCTTTCACCCAAATGTACCTTCCAAGTTATCCCCCAAGTACCCTCACTTGTATTCCCTTCCTTTGAGGTCCATGCTGTCAGATTCTACGTCCCCTTCTCCATGCGAGTGGCGGTGGTGTATCGTCCTCCCGGCCCCTCTCACCAGTTCCTGGATCATTTTGCCACCTGGCTTCCACACTTTCTCTCTTATGACACCCCCACCCTCATCATGGGTGATTTCAATATCCCAATTGCTTCTCCCCTCTCCCCATCTGCTTCTCACCTTTTATCTCTAACCTCCTCTTTCGGCCTCTCGCAGCATACTAACTCTCCAACACATGATGATGGAAACTCCCTTGATTTGGTCTTCTCCCAGCTTTGCTCACTGGATGATTTCACAAACTCCCCTCTCCCGCTCTCTGACCACAACCTTCTTTCATTCTCTATCAAGAACTGCCATCCCGCTCAGGTCATCCCCACTTTCCACACTTATAGAAACATACAGGCCATTAACACCCAGAAACTTATGAAGAACTTGCAGTCTTCATTGGCCCCAATCTCCTCCATCTCTTGTCCTGATTCTGCTCTGAAGCATTACAATGAAACCCTGCAAAGTGCCCTGGAAGAAGCTGCACCTCCTATACATAGAACAACTCGGCACAGACGGCGACAACCGTGGCACACGCTGCAAACACGTTTCCTGCAGCGGTGCTCCAGGTGCGCCGAACGTCTGTGGAGAAAATCTAATCTGCCCGAAGATTTCATCCATTATAAGTTCATGTTAAAAACATACAACTCTGCCCTTCACCTCTCCAAACAAACCTATTTCAACACCCTTATCACCTCGCTGTCCAATAACCCTAAACGTCTCTTTGACACTTTCCGGTCCCTACTCAACCCAAGAGAGCAGGCCCCAACCACAGATCTCCACGCTGACGATCTGGCCAATTACTTCAAAGAAAAAATTGACCACATTCGACAGGAAATCATTTCCCAATCTCTTCATACCAAGCACTGTCCTCCCTCCCCCACTGCATCTAGTTCACTCTCTGACTTTGAACCAGTTACAGAAGAAGAAGTAAGCAGGCTCCTTGCATCTTCTCGCCCGACCACTTGCACCAGCGACCCCATTCCGTCGCATCTCCTCCAGTCCCTTTCCCCGGCTGTCACCTCTCACCTAACAAAAATATTCAACCTTTCCCTCACTTCCGGTATTTTTCCCTCCTCATTTAAGCATGCCATCATACATCCACTACTTAAAAAGCCCTCCCTCGATCAAAATTGTGCCGCTAATTATAGACCTGTCTCTAATCTTCCCTTCATCTCTAAACTCCTGGAACGCCTGGTCCACTCCCGTCTTACCCGCTATCTCTCAGATAATTCTCTTCTCGACCCTCTTCAATCTGGTTTCCGCTCTTTACACTCTACTGAAACTGCCCTCACTAAAGTCTCTAATGACCTACTAACAGCTAAATCTAATGGTCACTATTCCATGCTAATTCTCTTGGATCTCTCCGCAGCATTCGACACTGTGGATCATCAGCTCCTCCTCACTATGCTCCGCTCCATCGGCCTCAAGGACACCGTTCTCTCTTGGTTCTCCTCCTATCTCTCTGGCCGATCCTTCACTGTTTGTTTTGCTGGTTCCTCCTCCTCTCACCTTCCCCTTACTGTTGGGGTTCCTCAAGGATCAGTCCTAGGCCCCCTCCTCTTCTCTTTGTATACTGCCCCTATTGGACAAACAATCAGTAGATTTGGTTTCCAGTACCATCTCTATGCTGACGACACCCAATTATATACCTCTTCTCCTGTTATCACGCCGACCTTTTTAGAAAACACCAGTGATTGTCTTACCGCTGTCTCTAACATCATGTCCTCCCTCTATCTGAAACTGAACCTGTCAAAAACTGAACTCCTCGTGTTCTCTCCCTCTACAAACCTACCTTTGCCCGACATTGCCATCTCTGTGTGCGGTTCCACCATTACTCCAAAGCAACATGCCCGCTGCCTTGGAGTCATCCTTGATTCCGAGCTTTCATTCACCCCCCACATCCGATCACTGGCTCGCTCTTCTTATCTGCATCTCAAAAACATTTCCAGAATTCGCCCTTTTCTTACTTTCGACTCTGCAAAAACTCTTACTGTCTCACTTATTCATTCTCGTCTGGACTATTGTAACTCTCTACTAATTGGCCTACCTTTTACCAGACTCTCCCCGCTCCAATCTGTCCTGAATGCTGCTGCCAGGATCATATTCCTCGCCAACCGTTACACCGATGCCTCTACCTTGTGCCAGTCATTACACTGGCTACCCATCCAATCCAGAATCCAGTACAAAACTACTACCCTCATCCACAAAGCACTCCATGGCTCAGCACCACCCTACATCTCCTCTCTGGTCTCAGTCTACCAACCTACCCGTGCCCTCCGCTCTGCTAATGACCTCAGGTTAGCATCCTCAATAATCAGAACCTCCCACTCCCGTCTCCAAGACTTTACACGTGCGGCACCAATTCTTTGGAATGCACTACCTAGGTTAATACGATTAATCCCCAATCCCCACAGTTTTAAGCGTGCACTAAAAACTCATTTGTTCAGATTGGCCTACCGCCTCAACGCATTAACCTAATTATCCCTGTGTGGCCTATTAATAAAAAACAACAACATAATCACGTTCCTCCATCATGTTCTCATACACTTTATGCAGTTAATAGCCTCTGTGTCTGTACTGTTACATACTTAGGCAGTTAACTGGTTCATGCAGCTTTACATGAACACCCGAGCCTTACACTATGGCTGGTCCAAATAACTAAAGCAATTGTTACCATCCACCTCTTGTGTCTCCCCTTTTCCTCATAGATTGTAAGCTTGCGAGCAGCAGGGCCCTCATTCCTCCTGGTATCTGTTTTGAACTGTGATTTCTGTTATGCTGTAATGTCTGTTGTCTGTATAAGTCCCCTCTATAAGTTGTAAAGCGCTGCGGAATATGTTGGCGCTATATAAATAAAATTATTATTATTATTATTATTATTATAGGCTGTAAAGTACCGATGGTGACAGATTTATCAATCTTTTTTGTGCGCTTAGAGCATGCTGAGATAACATGAGCTGAGTCACCACAGTAAAAGCACAACCCATTTTGCCGTCTATAATTTTGCCGTTCACTTCTGGTCAGAATTCTATCACATTGCATAGACTCAGGTGTCTGTTCAGAAGACACCGCCAAATGGTGCGCAGGTTTGCGCTCCCGCAAACGCCGATCAATCTGAATGGCCAGAGTCATTGACTCATTCAGACCTGCAGGCGTAGGGAACCCCACCATGACATTCTTAATGGCTTCAGAAAGACCTTTTCTGAAATTTGCAGCCAGGGCACACTCATTCCATTGAGTAAGCACCGACCATTTCCAAAATTTCTGGCAGTACACCTCTGCATCATCTTGCCCCTGAGAGAGGGCCAACAACGCTTTTTCAGCCTGGTTCTCAAGATTAGGTTCCTCATAGAGCAATCCAAGGGCCAGAAGAAACGCATCCACACTGAGCAATGCAGGATCCCCTGGAGCCAATGCGAAAGCCCAATCTTGAGGATCGCCACGCAAGAAAGAAATAATAATCTTAACTTGCTGAACAGAATCCCCAGAGGAACGAGGTTTCAAAGAAAGAAACAACTTGCAATTGTTCTTAAAATTCAGGAACCTAGATCTATCTCCAGAAAACAACTCCGGAATAGGTATTCTAGGCTCTGACATAGGACTGTGCACAACAAAATCTTGAATACTTTGTACCCTTGCAGCAAGATGATCTACACTGGAGGCTAAAGTCTGGATATCCATATCAGCAGCTGAACTCAGAGCCACACCAAGACCAAGAGGAGGAGAGAAGCCAGACACACAGCAGCTAGACACATGGCAGCAAAAAAAGAAAAAAAAATATCTCCAAGCTTCTTTTCTCCTGCTTCTGCCATGCAATTAACACTTTATAGGCCAGCTGTACTGTTATGATCCTAGTGGCAAGGATCGCAGGTCGGACTAGCTAAGTAACTGAACAGACTACTAGCTCTGGGGAAGTGGTAACTAGATTGACCGCAACCTGATCCTATCCGCAAACAACTATAGGCAGCCGTGGAACGTTACCTAAAAATCCTAGACGTCTCGTCACGGCCTGAGAAACTGACTATTCCTGGAGGGAAAGTAAGTCCTCACTTGCCTCAGTGGAAGACCCCAAAGATATAGAATAGCCCCCCACAAATATTAACGGTGAGTTAAGGGGAAAGCACAAACGCAGAGATGAAATCAGATTTAGCAAATGAGGCCCGCTAATACTAGATAGCAGAAAATAGGAAGGAAACTGTGCGGTCAATAAAAAACCCTATTCAAAATATCCATGCAGAGATTGCTCGAGCCCCCGCACCAACTAACGGTGCAGGGGAAGCAACTCCGTACCCCAGAGCTTACCAGCAAAAAGAAATCACATGTTAGCAAGCTGGACTAGACTCATCATACACAGAAATCATATTGCAGGCAGATGAGCAAAAAATATTCAAACAGAACTTAGCTTATCCTGAAGAGGCAGAAAACGAGATAATCAGGAGAAATCAGAATAGCACTGAATACATTGACAGCCGGCAACAAGTGGAAGTGAAGCAGAGCTAAATAGGAGCCTCCCTGGTGAATAACGAGGCAGCTGATCCAGCAGACCCGCAGGATAATAAACCAAACCACCAGGGGGAGTCAAAAAACCAAAGTCACACAATACCATCTGTGACCACAAGAGGGAGCCTGAAAACGGAGTTCACAACAGTGAACACATCATCATTCCTCACAGGACTGATCTGTGCCTCACCTCCCTGATATTTTAAGTCTCCCTCCTCATTCACAGCTCAGGAGGGGGAAGATTGCAGGGGCTCATAGTTTCAACAAGCTAGGTCAACATGTCATTAGCATATAACAATACAGTGCTGTGGGGGCTGATATCAGATGGCAGCAACAGCCATTCATCAATTAGCAAATAACTCCTTCTACAAGAGAACACCATGATAATAAGTAAAATAGAAATATACACAAAAATGATACCCACATAGCATATCACACCATCACACAGCCATTGATCACATTTAGCCTGGAGAGCTGTCCACAACTCTTCATCAGTTTGACTGTGATCTCCAAGGCATATCAATTTTAACACTGCCTGATTGAGATGAGCCCTTGCCAAACAGTATGGAGGTAGTGAGGATTCGCTCTGCACTGTGAGAACGTGTGTCTCTAGGAACAGAAAAATTTTGGTGGCCTCTGTATCAGGCGTCTATAACACACTAGATGCTACAAACCATTTAAAAGTCAGGTCTCCTTCTGTATGACATTTCACAACAGAATTTTTTTTTTTGGTTATGTGCATGAGATCTGCAGACAGCTTAATTTCAACCCAACAAAATGACAAAGTGTGACACGACGGGCTGTCTCATTTTTTGCAAGTGAAAATTAGATTTTTTTTTAATGTGCCTTAGGTCTGCAGACAGTTTCATATCACCACGGCACTAAATGACAAGGTGGGATACAGCAGGCTGTTTCACATTTAGCTAGTGAAAAAAATATAATTTAGAATGCTATATTCGTGCATGAAGCACAACAGAACAGTGCACAACACACTTGTAGGACATGTGCCCTGCTGGCTTTATCTGTGGCCCAAAAAAAATGCTGAAAGGTATATTTGTCAGCCACACTGGACACTAGCTAGCTACACTATCTGACTGATGTACAGCTCTTGGCAAAAATTATGGAATCACCGGCCTTAGAGGATGTTCATCTAGACCAAATACAGACAGCAAGGGAAGGTTGTTAAAGGCAAACATACTGGTAGACCAAGGAAGACATCAAAGTGTCAAGATCGGAAACTTACCGTATATACTCGAGTATAAGCCGAGATTTTTAGCCCAAATTTTTGGGCTGAAAGTGCCCCCTCGGCTTATACTCGAGTAACGGTCGGCGGGTGAGGGAGAGAGGGCGCTGAAGCATACTCACCTAGTCCCGGCGCTCCTGACGCTCCCCCTGCCCGTCCCACGGTCTTCGGTGCCGCAGCTCTTCACCTGTTCAGCGGTCATATGGTACCGCTCATTAGAGAAATGAATAGGCTGCTCCACCTCCCATAGGGGCGGAGCCGCATAATTCATTTCTCTAATCAGCGGTGCCGGTGACCGCTGACAGAGGAAGAGGCTGCGGCACCGAAGACCACCAGCTGTCCGGGGGAAGGAGCCAGGGACGCCGGGAGCAGGTAAGTATTACATATTTACCTTCCCTCGTTCCACACGCCGGGCGCCGCTCAGTCTTCGCGTCCTCTTGCTCTGACTGTGCAGGTCAGAGGGCGCGATGACGCATATAGTGTGCGCGCCGCCCTCTGCCTGATCAGTCAGTGCAGAGAGACGCCGGGACCGGACACTGAGGAGCTGCAAGCAAGAGAGGTGAGTATGTGTTGTTTTTTTTTTATTGCAGCAGCAGCAATGGCACAGATTTATATGGAGTATCTATGGGGCAACGGTGCAGAGCACTATATATAAGGCACAGCTTTATATGGAGTATCTATGGGGCAACGGTGCAGAGCACTATATATAAGGCACAGCTTTATGTGGAGCATCTATGGGGCAACGGTGCAG
Source organism: Ranitomeya variabilis (assembly GCF_051348905.1). Lineage (NCBI taxonomy): Eukaryota > Metazoa > Chordata > Amphibia > Anura > Dendrobatidae > Ranitomeya > Ranitomeya variabilis. The sequence goes on from NC_135233.1 coordinate 688,064,280, forward strand.
AGCACTATATATAAGGCACAGCTTTATGTGGAGCATCTATGGGGCAATGGTGCAGAGCCCTATATATAAGGCACAGCTTTATGTGGAGCATCTATGGGGCAGCGGTGCAGAGCACTATATATAAGGCACATGTTATGATCCTAGTGGCAAGGATCGCAAGTTTGACTAGCTAAGTAACTAAACCGATGACCAGCTCTGGGGAAGTGGTATCTGGATTGACCGCAACCTGATCCTATCCGCAAACAACTATAGGCAGCCGTGGAACGTTACCTGGAAATCCTAGACGTCTCTTCACGGCCTGAGAAACTACCTATTCCTAGAGGGAAAGTAAAGTCCTTACTTGCCTCAGAGAAATGACCCCAAAGATATAGAAAAGCCCCCCACAAATATTAACGGTGAGTTAAGGGGAAAGCACAAACGCAGAGATGAAATAGATTTAGCAAATGAGGCCCGCTAACACTAGATAGCAGAAAATAGGAAGGGAGCTGTGCGGTCAATAGAAAACCCTAAGCAAAATATCCACGCAGAGATTGCTCGAGCCCCCGCACCAACTAACGGTGCGGGGGAAGCAACTCCGTACCCCAGAGCTTACCAGCAGCAAGAACTCACATATTAGCAAGCTGGACTAAACTCATCATACACTGAAATCATATTGCAGACTGATGAGCAAAAAATAATCAAACAGAAACAGCTTCTCCAGAAGAGACTGAAAACGAAGATAATCAGGGGAGATCAGAATAGCACTGAATACATCGACAGCCGGCAACAAGTGGAGGTGAAGCAGAGCTAAATAGGAAACTCCCTAGTGCATAACGAGGCAGCTGATCCAGCCACAGATCAGCAGGATAACAAACAAAGCCACCAGGGGGAGCCCAAAAACAAAACTCAAACAATACCACCTGTGACCACAAGAGGGAGCCCGAAAACAGAGTTCACAACAGTACCCCCCCCTTGAGGAGGGGTCACCGAACCCTCATCAAAAACCCCCAGGGCGATCAGGGTGAGCCACATGGAAGGCACGAACCAAATCAGCCGCATGAACATCAGAGGCGACAACCCAGGAATTATCCTCCTGACCATAGCCCTTCCACTTAACCAAATACTGAAGCCTCCGTCTAGAAATACGAGAATCCAAGATCTTCTCCACCACGTATTCCAATTCTCCCTCAACCAGCACAGGGGCAGGAGGCTCAACCGAAGGAACCACAGGCACCACATACCTCCGCAACAACGACCGATGGAACACATTATGAATAGCAAACGATGCTGGGAGGTCCAAACGAAATGACACAGGGTTAAGGACTTCCAAAACCTTATAAGGACCGATAAACCGAGGCTTGAACTTGGGAGAGGAGACCTTCATAGGAACAAAGCGAGAAGACAACCACACCAAGACCCCAACGCGAAGTCGGGGACCCACACAGCGACGGCGGTTGGCAAAGCGCTGAGCCTTCTCTTGTGACAGCTTCAAATTGTCCACCACATTATCCCAAATCTGATGCAACCTATCCACCACAAGATCCACTCCAGGACAGTCAGAAGGCTCCAACTGACCTGAGGAAAAACGAGGATGAAACCCCGAATTACAAAAAAAAGGCGAAACCAAAGTAGCAGAATTAGCCCGATTATTAAGGGCAAATTCGGCCAATGGCAAAAAAGCCACCCAGTCCTGATCAGCAGAAACAAAACATCTTAAATAGGTTTCCAAGGTCTGATTAGTTCGCTCGGTCTGGCCATTCGTCTGAGGATGGAAGGCCGACGAAAAAGACAAATCAATGCCCATCTTAGCACAAAAGGTCCGCCAAAATCTAGACACAAACTGGGATCCTCTGTCGGAAACAATATTCTCAGGGATCCCGTGCAAATGAACCACATTTTGAAAAAACAGCGGAACCAACTCGGAGGAGGAAGGCAACTTAGGCAAGGGCACCAAATGGACCATCTTAGAAAAATGATCACACACCACCCAGATGACAGACATTCTCTGAGAGACAGGGAGATCTGAAATAAAATCCATGGAAATGTGCGTCCAAGGCCTCTTCGGGATAGGCAAAGGTAACAGCAAACCACTGGCACGAGAACAGCAAGGCTTAGCCCGAGCACAAATTCCACAAGACTGCACAAAGGAACGCACATCCCGCGACAAGGAAGGCCACCAAAAGGACCTGGCCACCAAATCTCTGGTACGAAATATTCCAGGATGGCCTGCCAACACCGAAGAATGAACCTCGGAAATAACTCTGTTGGTCCATCTATCTGGGACAAACAGTCTCTCCGGTGGACAACGGTCAGGTCTATCCGCCTGAAACTCCTGCAGCACTCGTCGCAAATCTGGGGAGATGGCAGACAAAATCACTCCTTCTCTGAGGATACCAGCTGGCTCAGAATCTCCAGGAGAGTCAGGCACAAAACTCCTAGAAAGGGCATCAGCCTTCACATTCTTCGAACCAGGCAGGTACGAGACCACGAAATCAAAACGAGAGAAAAACAACGACCAACGAGCCTGTCTAGGATTCAGCCGCTTGGCCGACTCGAGATAAATCAGATTTTTGTGATCAGTCAAGACCACCACACGATGCTTAGCTCCCTCGAGCCAATGTCGCCACTCCTCAAATGCCCACTTCATAGCCAACAACTCCTGATTACCGACATCATAATTCCGCTCGGCAGGCGAAAACTTTCTTGAAAAGAAAGCACATGGCTTCATCACAGAGCCATCAGAGCTTCTCTGCGACAAAACAGCCCCCGCTCCAATCTCAGAAGCATCAACCTCGACCTGGAAAGGAAGAGAGACATCTGGCTGACATAAGACCGGAGCCGAGGAAAACCGGCGCTTCAGCTCCCGAAAGGCCTCCACAGCCGCAGGAGACCAATTAGTAACATCAGAACCCTTCTTGGTCAAATCCGTCAAAGGCTTAACAACACCAGAAAAATTAGCGATGAAGCGACGGTAAAAATTAGCAAAACCCAAGAACTTCTGAAGACTCTTAACAGATGTAGGCTGAGTCCAGTCATGAATAGCCTGAACCTTGACTGGGTCCATCTCAATAGTAGAAGGGGAAAAAATGAAACCCAAAAAAGAAACCTTCTGGACTCCAAAAAGACATTTTGAGCCCTTCACAAATAAAGCATTGGCACGCAGGACCTGAAACACCATCCTGACCTGCTTAACATGGGACTCCCAATCATCAGAAAAAACCAGAATATCATCCAGATACACAATCATAAATTTATCCAGATACTCGCGGAAGATGTCGTGCATGAAGGACTGAAAGACAGAAGGAGCATTAAAAAGTCCAAAAGGCATCACCAAGTACTCGAAATGGCCTTCGGGCGTATTAAATGCAGTTTTCCATTCATCACCCTGCTTAATACGCACAAGGTTATACGCACCACGAAGATCTATCTTGGTGAACCAACTAGACCCCCTAATGCGAGCAAACAGATCAGATAACAATGGCAAAGGATACTGAAATTTGACCGTGATTTTATTTAGAAGGCGATAATCAATACAAGGTCTCAGGGAACCATCCTTCTTAGCCACAAAAAAGATTCCCGCACCCAGAGGGGAGGAGGATGGGCGAATAAGTCCTTTCTCCAAAGACTCCTTTATATAACTCCGTATAGCAGCATGCTCTGGCACTGACAAATTGAAAAGTCGTCCCTTAGGAAACTTACTACCAGGAATCAAATTTATAGCACAATCACAATCCCTATGAGGAGGTAGAGAACTGAGTTTGGGCTCATCAAATACATCCTGGTAGTCCGACAAAAACGCAGGGACTTCAGAAGGAGTGGATGAAGCAATTGACACCACAGGAGCGTCGCCATGAATTCCCTGGCAACCCCAACTTGACACAGACATTCCTTTCCAATCCAGGACTGGATTATGAGTCTGCAACCATGGCAGACCCAACACGACAACATCATGCAAATTATGCAGAACAAGAAAGCGAATCACCTCCTGATGAACAGGAGTCATGCACATGGTCACTTGCGTCCAGTACTGAGGTTTATTCATAGCCAATGGTGTAGCATCAATACCCCTTAGTGGAATAGGGAATTTTAAAGGCTCCAAAACAAAACCACAGCGCCTGGCAAATGACAAATCCATCAGGCTCAGGGCAGCACCTGAATCTACAAAAGCAATAACCGGGTAAGATGACAGGGAACAAATCAGGGTAACAGACAAAATGAACTTAGGCTGTAATATACCGATGGTGACAGATTTATCAATCTTTTTTGTGCGCTTAGAGCATGCTGAGATAACATGAGCTGAGTCACCACAGTAAAAGCACAACCCATTTTGCCGTCTATAATTTTGCCGTTCACTTCTGGTCAGAATTCTATCACTTTGCATAGACTCAGGTGTCTGTTCAGAAGACACCGCCAAATGGTGCGCCGGTTTGCACTCCCACAAACGCCGATCAATCTGAATGGCCAGAGTCATTGACTCATTCAGACCTGCAGGCATAGGGAACCCCACCATGACATTCTTAATGGCTTCAGAAAGACCCTTTCTGAAATTTGCAGCCAGGGCACACTCATTCCATTGAGTAAGCACCGACCATTTCCAAAATTTCTGGCAATACACCTCTGCTTCATCTTGCCCCTGAGAGAGGGCCAACAAACCTTTTTCAGCCTGGTTCTCAAGATTAGGTTCCTCATAGAGCAATCCAAGGGCCAGAAAAAACGCATCCACACTGAGCAATGCAGGATCATCTGGCGCCAATGCAAAGGCCCAATCTTGAGGGTCGCCGCGCAAGAAAGAAATAATAATCTTAACTTGCTGAACGGAATCACCAGAGGAACGAGGTTTCAAAGAAAGAAACAATTTGCAATTGTTCTTAAAATTCAGGAACCTAGATCTATCTCCAGAAAACAACTCCGGAATAGGTATTCTAGGCTCTGACATAGGACTGTGAACAACAAAATCCTGAATACTTTGTACCCTTGCAGCAAGATGATCTACACTGGAGGCCAAACTCTGGATATCCATGTCAGCAGCTGAACTCAGAGCCACACCAAGATTATGAGGAGGAGAGAAGCTAGACACACAGCAGCTAGACACACGGCAGCAAAAAAAAAAAATCCTCAAGGCTTCTCTTCTCCTGCTTCTGCCATGCAATTAACACTTTATGGGCCGGCTGTACTGTTATGATCCTAGTGGCATGGATCGCAAGTTTGACTAGCTAAGTAACTAAACCGACGACCAGCTCTGGGGAAGTGGTATCTGGATTGACCGCAACCTGATCCTATCCGCAAACAACTATAGGCAGCCGTGGAACGTTACCTGGAAATCCTAGACGTCTCTTCACGGCCTGAGAAACTACCTATTCCTAGAGGGAAAGTAAAGTCCTTACTTGCCTCAGAGAAATGACCCCAAAGATATAGAAAAGCCCCCCACAAATATTAACGGTGAGTTAAGGGGAAAGCACAAACGCAGAGATTAAATAGATTTAGCAAATGAGGCCCGCTAACACTAGATAGCAGAAAATAGGAAGGGAGCTGTGCGGTCAATAGAAAACCCTAAGCAAAATATCCATGCAGAGATTGCTCGAGCCCCCGCACCAACTAACGGTGCGGGGGAAGCAACTCCGTACCCCAGAGCTTACCAGCAGCAAGAACTCACATATTAGCAAGCTGGACTAAACTCATCATACACTGAAATCATATTGCAGACTGATGAGCAAAAAATAATCAAACAGAAACAGCTTCTCCAGAAGAGACTGAAAACGAAGATAATCAGGGGAGATCAGAATAGCACTGAATACATCGACAGCCGGCAACAAGTGGAGGTGAAGCAGAGCTAAATAGGAAACTCCCAAGTGCATAACGAGGCAGCTGATCCAGCCACAGATCAGCAGGATAACAAACAAAGCCACCAGGGGGAGCCCAAAAACAAAACTCAAACAATACCACCTGTGACCACAAGAGGGAGCCCGAAAACAGAGTTCACAACAGGCACAGCTTTATGTGGAGCATCTATGGGGCCATAAGGTCAAAGGTACAGAGCATTATATATGGCACAGCTATCTATGGGGCCATAATCAAGGGTGCAGAGCATTATATATGGCACAGCTATCTATGGGGCCATAATCAAAGGTGCAGAGCATTATATATGGCACAGCTATCTATGGGGCCATAATCAAAGGTGCAGAGCATTGTATATGGCACAGCTATCTATGGGGCCATAATCAAAGGTGCAGAGCATTATATATGGCACAGCTTTATGTGGAGCATCTATGGGGCCATAATGAACGGTGCAGAGCATTATATGTGGCACAGCTTTATGTGGAGCATCTATGGGGCCATAATGAACGGTATGGAGCATCTATTTTTAATTTTGAAATTCACCAGTAGCTGCTGTATTTTCCACCCTAGGCTTATACTCGAGTCAATAAGTTTTCCCAGTTTTTTGTGGCAAAATTAGGGGGGTCGGCTTATACTCGGGTCGGCTTATACTCGAGTATATACGGTAAATCAACAAAACAAATGAGGAACAAATGGGTGGAAACTGGAGTCAATGTCTGTGACCGAACTGTAAGAAACCGCCTAAAGGAAATGGAATTTACATGCAAAAAAGCTAAACGAAAGCCATCATTAACACTTACACAGAAAAAAAACAAGGTTACAATGGGCTACGGAAAAGCAATCGTGGACTGTGGATGACTGGATGAAAGTCATATTCAGTGATGAATCGTGAATCTGCATTGGGCAAGGTGATGATGCTGGAACTTTTGTTTGGTGCCATTCCAATGAGATTTATAAATATGACTGCCTGAATAGAACATGCAAATTTCCACAGTCATTGAGGATATGGGGCTGCATGTCAGGTAAAGGCACTGGGGAGATGGCTGTCATTACATCTTCAATAAACACACAAGATTATGTTGATATTTTGGACACTTTTCTTATCCCATCAATTGTAAGGATGTTTGAGAATGATGAAATCATTTTTCAAGATGATTATGCATCCTGCCATAGAGCAAAAACTGTGAAAACATTCCTTGAAAAAAGACACATAAGGTCAATGTCATGGCCTGCAAATAGTCCGGATCTCAATCCAATTGAAAATCTTTGGTGGAAGTTGAAGAAAATGGTCCAAGACAAGGCTCCAACCTGCAAAGCTGATCTGGCAACAGCAATCAGAGAAAGTTGGAGCCAGATTGATGAAGAGTACTGTTTGACACTCATTAAGTCCATGCCTTAGAGACTGCAAGCTGTTATAAAAGCCAGAGGTGGTGCAACAAAATACTAGTGATGTATTGGAGTGTTTTTTTGTTTGTTTTTAATGATTCCATAATTTTTTCCTCAGAATTGAGTGATTCCATAATTTTTTCCCAATGCTTGGTTAAAAAAGTAACCATTACTGACTACTAGTGATGAGTGAGTATACTCGTTGCTCGGGTTTTCCAGAGCACGCTCGGGTGATCTCCGAGTATTTGCAAGTGCTCAGAGATTTAGTTTTCCTTGCCTCAGCTGCATGATTTACAGCTGATAGACAGCTTGATTACATGTGGGGATTCCCTAGCAACCAGGCAACCCCCACATGTACTCAGGCTGGCTAGCAGCCATAAATATGCAGCTGCATCACTAAAAATTAATCTCCGAGCAGTCTCAAATACTCGGAGACAACCCGAGCGTGCTCGAAAAACCCAAGCAACGAGTACACTCGCTCATCACTACTGACTACCACATTTTTTGTTCTTGATTTCTTTTAGTGTTTCTTAAAGCCAGAAAGTTGCCATTTGAAATGACTTTAGTTTTGTGCCATGTCTGTGATCTGCTGTTTTTACAAAATTAAACACCTGAATTAACATCCTCCAAGGCCGGTGATTCAATAATTTTTGCCAGGGGTTGTACAACCACCTAGCTACTAGCTAAAATCTTGCTGCTAACTATGCCAGTGTCAGGAGTAGCCTCTCTGCGCTGTTACAGTATCAAAATGGCCCTAAAACAAAATTTCCACTATTAATCTATTAATATAGAGAGGGACATGTGATTTCAGCAGCCAATGACACAAGCTGTTGTGTCAGGACATTGTGGATGTTTCCTGTGCCATGATGGCTAGCTGCAATGTGCACACATAAAGTTTGGAAAAAATTACTGTTTACATGAACACCGCACCTTTGAGCTCTGCAAACCCACTCCCCTCATCAAACACATGCCAAACGCTTATGAAACACCACTGTTATCGTTGCTAAAGTGCTGAAAATACTTTTGTGGCAACGCAAATATTTTCCCGCACTTATTACCGAATGTTACTGATCTTTACCGATTTTATAAAATTTTGCTCTTGTTTACGATTTCAAATCTGAATGTGCCATATTTGTGCCGAATTTATCTTTGGCGATTGTTTTCCGAACAAATTCGCTCATCACTAGAGATGAGCGGTGTTCGAGTCAAACTGTTCGCCAATTTCAAATTTGAGCTGTTTTGGGCGGTGTTCGAGTAGTTCGTCGAAATTGAACAATTTGCTTAAAATTCGGCTGTTCGAGTTTCTGTTTGATAACTGTTCGTTCACCAAAAAGCCTAGCTTGATTTGCACATTAAAACTGTTTATCATTGTTAATAGACTGTTTCAGTGTATAGTGGGCGGGGGGAGCGGGGGATAGATCTGTGCTGAAATAATGCCAATCTCCATTTTTTTTCACACACAGCAATGTGCATGTGATGCACACAAGCAAGGGCATGTGTCATTGGCTGTATATGTCACATGTCCTTGCCCTATAAGAACCAGCCATTTTCCCCATCGCCACCATTTCCTCACTGCTGCAGCTTAGTGTTAGATGGCACCGCTGCTGCTGTGGGCGCTATACAGTCAAAGAGTCTTTTTTGGGAGCGAATTTACAGAGAGATTGGTGTCGGGAGTCTGGACTAGTTGTAATATCAGCCCTTTTCAGGGTAGGTTACAGCAGTTCATAGCACTTTTTGCCAGGCAGGTCTGTGCCAGTGCTGTGCAAGTGTTTGTCACAGCATTTGGTGTAATCTAGCTCAGCCAATCCTTTTGGGCTAGTAGCATTGTCTGATAGTCATCTGAGTAGCCCGTCTGTGCAGCTAGTTACACCGCCTGTGTATCTAAATTTTTACTGCATCTAACCCAGGAAATCGTTTTGGGCTTAGTAGCAGTGTTTGCACGTCAGCAGAGTAGCCTGCCTGTGAAGCTAGCTACACAACCTGTGTATCTAAATTTTTACTGCATCTAACCCAGTAAATCTTTTTGGGCCTAGGAGCAGTGTCTGCACGCCTGTGTATCTAAATTTTTACTGCATCTAACCCAGTAAATAGTTTTAGGCCTAGGAGCAGTGTCTGCACGCCTGTGTATCTAAATTTTTACTGCATCTAACCCAGTAAATAGTTTTGGGCCTAGGAGCAGTATCTGCATGTCAGCGGAGTAGCCCGCCTGTGAAGCTAACTACACCGCCTGCGTATCTAAATCTTTACTGCATCTAACCCAGTAAATAGTTTTAGGCCTAAGAGCAGTGTCTGCAAGCCTGTGTATCAAAATTTTTACTGCATCTAACCCAGTAAATAGTTTTGGGCCTAGGAACAGTGTCTGCACGTCAGCGGAGTAGCCCGCCTGTTAAGCTAACTACACCGCCTGTGTATCTAAATTTTTACTGCATCTAACCCAGTAAATAGTTTTGGGCCTAGGAGCAGTGTCTGCACGCCTGTGTATCTACATTTTTACTGCATCTAACCCAGTAAATACTTTTGGGCCTAGTACCTTAGTTTGGCCACTCAGTTCTGCTCCGTTTTCATCCATCGGTTGTTGTGCCAACAACTACATATACAGAATTGCCAATTAGTTAAGTACCAAAATGAGTGGCAACAGTCCTGCAGCTGATGGAAAGGGGAATAGGCCTGTTGGAAAGGGAAAAAAAGGTTGTGTCCGTGGGATAGGTGGTAAAGCAACAGTAACATCTGCAGAAGAAAGACCATCTTCCAGCCAAAATAAGATGTCTACTTCTTTTCGTGGACAATCTGATATGATCCCTTTCTTACGACCATCGCTACGAGCATCGCCAAAAATTCCAGATGAGGCACAAAAACAGCAGGTGCTTGAACGAATATCAAGTGCTCGTTCAAGTGGGCTCTCCTCCATCTCAACTTCAACATCACAACTACTCCAGTCCTCAGAGTTGTCACCCCAATCACACTTGCTTCCTCACAGCTCCCAAGTCTCCAGCCGCCCGTCTGAGCATGGAGCAACACAGATGGTTGAGTCTGCAGAGCTGTTTACTCATATTATAGCCTAAGAATCAGAGGTCTGCTCCAGAGCTTCTGTGAATCCAGATGAGGAAATGATCTGCACTGATGCCCAGAATCTTTGTGAGTCAGATCCAGGCCCAGATGAAGAAGGTTCTGAGAATAATGTACACCCTCGTTCCCAAACTGTAACTCCAGTTGGTGGAGACAATGAGGAAGATGATGATGAGAATGAGATACCTGATTGGAACGAAAACTTGACTTTTCGGTCAGGGCAGGAAGAAGTTGGCTCTGAGGACGACGGGTGTGAGAACACACAGGATGATGATGACGAGGTTGGAGACCCCACTTACTGTCAACCCACAGTCCACCAGTCCATGAGGTCAGCAGAGGAGGTGGAGGAGGATGATAGTGACGTGTCTGATGACGAGGTTATGTTGCGCCTTCCTGGACAGAGACGGGGTACTGGAAGCATGTCAGCAACTGCATCCTCAACCCCAACTATGCCTCTGAGCAGAAGTCGTGGTGGCTCTTCAGGTCGCACGGGCTCTAAGCCTTGCATAGCCTGGGCATTTTTTGACATCACAAAGGATGACCCAACTCATGTTGTCTGTAAGATTTGTCAACAAAATCTCAGTAGAGGCCAAAAAATGACTAGCTTGAGTACTTCATGCATAAACCGTCACATGGATATGAGACATAAGTTGCAGTGGGAAGCTCACTGTGCTACAATGTGGCCTAGTGGGCCACGTCAACCACCGTCTGCCCCATCAAGTGCATCCTCTTCATCCTCTGTGACTGTGGGGACAGCAGTCACACACGGTTTTGGATGCAGACCTTCCACCTCTTTACCCGCAAGAGACAGTGTGATTGGCAGGTCGTCAGGACATTTGCAAGTGGAAACACCTGCTGGTGTTGAGCGCGCTCCGACATCGACACCACATTTTGATCAAGGCAACATAACATCTCCGCCTGCACCTTCCTCACAGACCAGCAGTTTGCCGGGGACACCCTACTTAACTCCGTCTAAGCACGGCAGCCAGCCCTCAGTCCCTCAGATGTGGACAGGTAAAAGACCATTTCCTCCTAGCCATGACAAAGCTAAGAGGTTGAATTTCACCATCTGCAAACTGTTGGCTACAGAAATGCTGCCTTTCCGCCTGGTGGACACAGAGGATTTTCGAGACCTTATGTCCGTTGCAGTGCCCCAGTACCAGATGCCCAGTCGCCACTACTTCTCAAAGAAAGCTGTGCCTGCGCTACACCAGCATGTCACACACATCACCGCTTCCTTGAGAAACTCTGTGTGTGACAGGGTGCATTTCACCACAGACACTTGGACGAGTAGACATGGACATTGGCATTACATGTCGGTGACTGGGCACTGGGTAACTATGGTGACATCAGGAGAAGGGGCTGCTGTTTAAGTCTTGCCATCCCCATGAGTTGCTCGTCGATCCTCTATATCTAGAAGTTCCTCCACTGCTTCTGCCTCCTCAACCTCCTCTCAGTCCTCCAGCTGCACCCAAAGCCTGTCTTGTAATGGCACCCGCGTTCTTATTGCGCAGAAGGAATCCTGCACACCTCATTACTATGCTGTCACCAGGGCTCAACGGCATCAGGCAGTGTTTACATTGAAATGTCTGGGAAATGTGAGTCCCACAGCTGAGGAGTTGTGGTCAGCTCTTGTTGTGAATTCTGCTCTTGGGTTCCCTCCAGTGGTTGTTGGTAGTAATGCAGTTGTCCCTGGGTTGCAATCCTGGGCAGGTGTCCCTGCTGATTGCAGCTCTGACTGGGATATTTAGGTGTGCAGGATTCATTAGCCCTTGCCAGTTGTCCATTGTTCTTGGAGGTTTTGCATCTCTGTCTGGTTCCTCCAGCCCTGCTGCCAAATCAGCAAAGATAAGTGTCTGGTTTTGTTTCTACAGCACACATGCTGTATGCTTTACAATTCAGTACTATTCTATGTTTTTTCTTGTCCAGCTTAGACTGTGTTTGGATATTTCAGTCAAGTTGGATTCTCAGGAGATGCAGATATACATTCCATGTCTTTAGTTAGATGGTGGAATTTTTGTATTATATATCTGCTGTGGATATTTTTAGGGTTTTAACACTGACCGCTTAGTATTCTGTCCTATCCTTTCCTATTTAGCTAGCGTGGCCTCTTTTGCTAAATGCTGATTTCTGCCTGCGTGTGTCTTTCCTCTAATACTCACAGTCAATATTTGTGGGGGGCTGCCTATCCTTTGGGGTTCTGCTCTGAGGCAAGATAGAATTCCCATTTCCATCTATAGGGGTATTTAGTCCTCCGGCTGTGTCGAGGTGTCTAGGATGTGTTAGGTACACCCCACGGCTACTTCTGGTTGCAGTGACAGTTTAGGGTTTGCGGTCAGTACAGGTTCCACCTACTCCTGAGAAAGTCTCATGCGGTTCCAAGGTCACCGGATCATAACAGCTCTGGAGACCGAGTTCCATCAATGGTTGTCTCCACTCAACCTGCAGCCAGGGAAGGCTGTGTGCGACAATGGGCAAACCTGGGTGTGGCCCTTCGCCGGGGCAATGTCACACACGTGCCTTGTATGGCTCACGTTTTGAACCTGGTTGTCCAGCAATTTTTATCCCACTATCCCGGACTAGATGGGCTTCTGCATGGTCGCTGTGTGCTCACTTCCGCCGTTCGCATCCCGCAGCTCAATGACTGACGTCTCTACAGAAGTCATTGGGCCTGCAAGTTCACCGGCTGAAATGCGATGTGCCCACACAGTGGAATTCAACTCTGCACATGTTGCAGCAACTGTGGCAGCACCAACGAGCCCTGGTGCAATACGTTATGACGTATAGCCTGGGCCAACGAGATCCAGAGGTGGGGCAAATCACGCTGCAGGAGTGGTCACAGATCAGGGACCTATGCACCCTTCTGCACAGTTTTGAAATAGTGACAAAGATGTTTAGTGCTGACGATGCATGATCAGCATGACTATTCCGGTGATTTACATACTGGAGCAAACCTTAAACAGCATTCCGAGTCAGGTGGTGGAACAAGAGGAGGAGTAGGAGGAGGAACAGGAGGAGTCGTATGTGGAAGGGATAATATCTCCAAGGTCCAGATGGTTGGCAGCACCAAGGCGGCTGGCATTGGAGGCTGGGAAAGAGGGATTACCGAGGGCGCATGGTAGCAGCCAAACTGTTGAGGAAGGTGCAGGAGGCGAGGAAGAAATGGAGGACGAACTGGTGCTGGGCATGGAAGACTCATCAGATGAGGGAGACCTTGATCAAATTTCTGTTGTTCGAGGTTGGGGGGAGAGGGCAGAGAAAGGAAGCATGATTCTCGCCTCGCCGCCACCAAGACAACAAGGACTTGGTCCTCCTGGATGCGCAAGATACATGAGTGCCTTCTTGCTGCACTACCTGCAACATGACCCTCGGATTGTCAGAATCTGAAGTAATGCCGACTACTGGGTTGCCACACTCTTAGAGCCCCGGTACAAAAGTAAATTTGGCGAAATAATTCCTGCCATAGAAAGGGATTCACGCATGCAGGAGTATCAGCAGAGACTGTTACAGAATCTAACATCTGCTTTTCCACAAAACACCAGTGGTGCACATAGTGAATCTCTGAGTTCTAACTTGCCAACCGTGAGACTATCGAGTCATCACTCAAACCGTAACAGTAACATCGTATCTAGTGGTAACAGCAATTTTTTCCAATCGTTTCAAGATTTTTTTAGACCATCCTTTGCAAGGCCGCAGGAGACAAGAAGTCTGACGCACAGCCAACGCCTAGTGAAAATGGTACAAGACTATCTCCAAGTTAACATCGATGCCATGACTGTGGAACTGGACCCTTGCTCATTTTGGGCTTCTAATCTTGAAAAATGGCCTGAGCTCGCCACTCACGCCTTGGAGATCTTGTCGTGCCCCGCATCCAGCGTTCTCGCTGAACGCGTGTTCAGCGCTGCTGGTGGTGTGCTGACAGATAAGCGCATGCGGCTGTCCAGTGACAATGTAGACAGAATAACGTTCATCAAGATGAACAAATCCTGGATCCACAAGGACTTTTCTACCCCTGTGTCATCCTGGGGAGACTAAAAGCTTGATGATTTTTGAAAATCACCTCACCATCCGTTTAAAAAAAACTCTGGCGAAATTGATGCCACTTAAGTGGTGTCTGTGGCAGAATTTTTCTCTTTATTGAGTCCCCTTGCTGTGTTTTACATGACGTTGCCATCGTCAATTCCAGGTGGGTGGGGTCGTCTGCAGAGTTGTTTACTCATACTATGGCCTGGGATTCAGAGGTCTGCTCCAAAGCTTCAGTGTCTGCTAGTCAGCAGAGTAGCCCACCCACCCACCGTCTGTTTACCTAAGTACTATTTTTTAACTGCATCTAGCCCAGGAAATCCTTTTGGGCCTAGTAGCAATTTCTGCTACTCAGCAGAGTACCCCACCCATGAAGCAAGCTACACAACCTGTTTACTTAAGTACTATTTTTTAATGGCATCTAGCCCAGGAAATCCTTTTGGGCCTAGTAGAATTTTGTGCTACTCAGCAGCGCACCCCACCCATGAAGCAAGCTACACTGCCTGTTTACCTAAGTACTATTATTTAACAGCATCTGGCCCAGGAAATCCTTTTGGGCCTAGTAGCAATTTCTGCTACTCAGCAGAATACACCACCCATGAAGCAAGCTACACCGCCTTCTTCCCTTCTCAATCTAACCCCTCTGCTCTGGAGTGTCCACTCTCCCCCAGCTCTCTTCTTCTCACAGGTGGACTACCGCGTGTATTCACACTGTGGCAAATCTTTTGGGCCCAGGCATAAGAAGTCGTCGAGGTAATGGATAATATGTGCCACCTTACAAACGTCCATGATGACCCATTCGAGGAAGCAACTAAACGACTCAAATAGTGAGCAGGATATGGAGCACCCCATGGGGAAACAGCGATCTATGTAGTGTGCTCCTTCACAGAAGCAGCCCTTTGGGAGGATACTATTCGGAGGCACTGGTAGTAACTGGAACGCCCCCTCAATGTCTGTTTTGGCCTTTAGGGTGCCCCTTCCCAACTTCTTGACCCGCCGGATTGCCTCTTCAAAGGAGGTACAGTACATAGTACCGTACTTGGTTCCGTGTCGATGTTGTTGTTTACTGACCTGCCCCTTGGATATGACAAATGGTGGATTAGTCTGAATGTATTGGGTTCCTTTTTTGGCACAACTCCCAACTGGGGTGCCACTACGTCTTCTAAGGAAAGTGTTCTGAATGGACCCGCCGCCATTCTACCTAAAGATATTTATTTATTTTTTTTTTGTCACGACGTCTGGGTGTTGGTAGGGTGATTTTAGATTTTTACTCCAGCCTTTCTTGATTTTAGAAGGGCATGACATGCCTTTATCTGTCTCTCCTCCTTCTTTTACTCCTCCACCTCTTTTCTTTTCGCATGACTATATGTAGTTGTGACTTTTCCACGTGTTTGTTGTGTCTTCTGAGCAGTTTGTCAGCTTTTGGACACCTTTTAAGGTGTTTTCTATGTGTTTTCTATGTGTTTGTGTTTGCCTGCCCCTGGTTTTAATGGGGTTCAACGGTGTTTGTCGGAACGTTCGACGAACATTCGTTGAGCATGCCGCAGTTCGATGAACCGAACTCGAACACTAGAGGGGTGGCTCAACACTACTCATCACTACTCATTATACTGTATGCAGCATTATATGTTGCTCATTATTCTGCATAGAGCACTGTGTGGTTTCCATAATACTGTATGGAGCAATATATGGGGCACATTATTCTGTATGGAGCGCTATCTTGTGCCCATAATACTGTATGGAGCAATATATGGGGCACATTATTCTGTATGGTGAACTATGTGGTGACTAGTGTTGAGCATTCCGATACCGCAAGTATCGGGTATTGGCCAATATTTGCGGTATCGGAATTCCGATAGAGAGTTCCGATATTTTCCGTATATCGGATACCGGAATCGGAAGTTCCCAGAATTCAAACTGCCCGAATTCAGCCAATGAGGACTGATTAGAAGTGTGGGCACATCCTGTTCTGCATGGTGGGCATGTAACTCCTGGCATGGCTGTGATTGGCTGCTGAAATGATGTCATACTGCAGTTTAAAAGTCGCTGGCGCCATTTTGGGCTCACTCTTCTGTGAATTCAGTTAGGGACAGGATGCTGTGTTCTGACTGAGGGCCAGTTTAGAGATAGCTATTTGCTTCATTGTGCTTTACCCAGGCTAATTTAGCAACCGCTGTGTGAGAACCTTGCTTTTGCCTTGCAGCGCTGTTCACAGCTGTCTGCAAGGTCTCTGTGTGAGAGCACATCACTCTGTAGACTGTGTGCAGCCACAGCTGGTTGTATTCAGCTAAGGGTGCGTCACTGCCTCATACCGTTCTATCCATTGTCCTTTTTTGCTATTAGTGCAGCCTGCTGCACTTTTTTCAAATATTTCCTATTAGTGCCTTTCCACCCGTATCCAGCTACATTGTGGAAAAACACTACATAGGATAACATAGAGGAGGTTTTTTTGGCCTTGCAGCAGCGTTTACGGCTGTCTGCACGGTCTCTGTGTGAGAGCACATCGCTCTGTAGTCTGTGTGCAGCCACAGCCGGTTGTATTCAGCTCAGGGTGCATCACTGCCTCATACCGTTCTATCCATTGTCCTTTTTAGCTATTAGTGCAGCCTGCTGCACTTTTTTCAAATATTTCCTATTAGTGCCTTTCCACCCGTATCCAGCTACATTGTGGAAAAACACTACATAGGATTATATAGAGGAGCTTTTTTTGGCCTTGCAGCGCCGTTTACGGCTGTCTGCATGGTCTCCGTGTGAGTGCCCATCGCTCTGTAGTCTGTCCGAAGCCACAGCCGGTTGCAGTAAGCTCAGGGTGCGTCACTTTCCATACCGTTAAATCCATTGTCCTTTTTTGCAATTAGTGCAGCCTGCTTCACATTTTTTCAAATATTTCCTATTAGTGGCTTTCCACCCGTATCCAGATAAATTGTGGAAAAACACTACATAGGATTACATTGAGGAGCTTTTTTTGGCCTTGCAGAGCCGTTTACGGCTGTCTGCACGGTCTCTGTGTGAGTGCACATCGCTCTGTAGTCATTTCTGCAAAAAAAAAAATAATAATAAAGTTCACCAAACACACCACTTTACAGTTGTGTAGGCCACATTAGCTCATATTAAAGTCTAGTCCACACTTTAGAAAATTAGTGTTTCTTATACCTGTTAGGAGCTGTTCAGGAATAAGCACACCAAGCCCTTAGTACTTTTCTGTTTATCTTTATCAGTCAACCAAGATGAAGAGGGCAGGGAGTAAGGCACATGGGCGTGGGCATGGGAGCGGAGCAGGGAGAGGACGTGGGGATTCTGTGCCTGCTGCGGGCACCGGAGACTCATCATCACCCAGTTTCAGCAGGGAACAGTCCTTCAAGCGCAGCTTTGTAGGAGATGGCTGTACACCGCTGCTGCTTGAAGAACAAATTGAAGTCGTTGTCGGATGGATGGCAGCTAACGCATCGACTTCACTTAGTGCCACATCCTCTCAGGCACAGAGCACTGGAGAGCACCCATCTGTCTCTTCACCACCTGCCAAATTGCCCAGGCAGTCAGAGAGTCCAGCACAGGAGCCATCTCTACTTCTGTTCTCTGAATCTCTTGGCTTGGAAACAGGGGGCCAGCCAAGCAGCATTAGAGAAATGGAAGAAGAGACAGTGTGCAGTGATGCCCAACAGCTTTGTCTCTCTGACTCTGAAGAGGTGGGTGGGCCAGTGCCTCCGGTCACCACACCGCAGTACGCATCTGATGATGAGACTCAGGTGTCACTTTCTGGTGCGTACTGTGCTGCCAAGACTACCCAGGAGGAGCAGTTGGTGGCAGAGGGTAGTGTAGATGATGAGGTCCTTGACCCATCATGGCGTGAGGTACAGGAAGGTGGTGGGAGCAGCTCTGAGGAAGAGATTCCCCAAACGGGCCAAAGAGGGAGAGGGAGAGGGAAGACTGCGGTTCCTGTAGCCTCCACTTCGGCACACGTTAGGAGCATGTGCGGAGCGCCCCCACACCGCCACAGGGCCGAGGGGTACCCGGAGCCGGGCCTCTGGGATCTCAGTCCTGGGGTTGTCACGGTGGCTAGACCCGGTCCGTGGCCCTGTCTGTCAGTGGGGGACGTCCGTTGCAAATAGGTGCTGTTAACGGTGGTGTAGCGGTGCAGTTGTGGGGTGCAGGTCGCGGTAAATAACGAGGACACCAGGTTGCAGTCTCTTTACCTCTTTACTGGAGATCTCTCGGTCCTCAGTCCGGAATCCGGTCCACCAGGCTGCGCAAGTCCGGCCGGTCCAATGGCACCTCCAGAGTTCTCCTCACAGGTGGAAATCAGTGCCTTCCTTCTTAGCGCTTTGTGTTGTAGTCCTTCCCTGCTGTGCTTACGGAAAGTACCCCACAACTGTTGTGTCTGTTTCTTAAGTTCCCTCACAACTCGATTAACTGATCTTCTGCTAATCTTGCGTCCCTTCCTGATGTTACAGTAAGAACGGCACCCGTTTGTCTGGTAGGCCTGGAGTTCTTCCGGGACCCTAGAGACGCCCCTCTACCGCAATTGCCCCCCAAGACTTCATAGGTGATATGTGGTAGACAGCCCGCCTGAGACTGACTGTCCTGCCGCTGTTTGGAGTATGGCTTAAAGCTGTATATTATTCCACTCCCTCGGCGTTCCGGCCACCGGTAATGCGCCTCAGCAAGGTGCTGCCTCTTTCAACAAAACCCCTGCTGGTATTCTCCTTCTGCTTGATTTCGTTTCTCACTCAGCACAATCTATCTCGCTTCTAATCCTTTCTTAGGGCACCGCCGCTATTCTGAGCAGGCACGGTCCCGTTACGTTCTTTCAATGCCAAGCCTCTGCCAGGATCCCACCCCTGGCAGAGACCCTACTGTCTCTTCCTCCACAACACCCTCTCTCACTAGGTGTTGCTTCGTTCGATCCAGTCAGCTTTCTCTACTAACTTCCTGCCTGACCCCCAGTTTACCCACTATGGTGGGGAGTGGCCTAATGAATAGCACCCTTAGCTCCCCCCGGAGGCCCAGCTGTGAAACATATTGGTGTCTGTGATACCTGATTGGAGGAACTCCTTCAGTGCCATCGAATGCACCATGGCTCCCCTTAGTGGCGGAGCCACAGTACTGCAACGACCAGGACTCTGGGGCGCTGCACATGCCTCTTCCAAAAGCCAAAACGGGTGCTCCCAAGACTTGCAGTGCCTGGTCCTTTATTGACACAGTTGCAGATGACATTTGCTTTGTCAAATGCAAGGTGTGTCATCAAAAAGTCAAAAGAGGGAAAAATGTCAGCAACCTCAATACCACAAATATGTGGAAACATGTGCGGACCAAGCACATGGTGGAGTTACAAAAACACACTGAAGACCTAGGCCAACCAACAGCGGCACCTACCACCTCTTCAGCTTGTGTTGTTGCCTCTTCCTCCAGCTCACACACAGCTGGTTCGGCTTCCTCACAGGATCGCCATGGAAGAACCTCTTGCACTGTTGTCCAGAGACCCACAGTAATTCCACCCACAGCACCACATTCCAAGTCATCCTCACACTCCCAGCCCCGTCTATAGCCATCGGTAGCACAGGCATGGGAGAAAAGGCAGCCACTCTCGGCAAACCACCCCCGAGCACAGGCTCTGAATGCTGGCATTGCAAAACTACTGTCCCTTGAAATGCTGTCATTCAGGCTGGTGGAGACTGACAGCTTCCGTAACTTGATGGCATTGGCAGTCCCACAATACAATGTGCCCAGCCACTTTTATTTCAGCAGGCAAGCCGTCCCTGCCCTGCACAAGCATGTGGAGGGACACATAAAACATGCGCTACTGAACACCATCAGTAGCAAGGTCCACCTCACCACCGATGCGTGGACCAGTCACCATGGACAGGGGTGATACCTTTCCCTCACTGCCCATTGGGTTAATGTTGTTGAGCCGGGTACAGATCGTGCGAGTGGCGCAGGACGTGTTATGCCAACTACAAGGATTGCAGGAATCCAGTCTGTCCGCATTGACTCCTCCTTATACACAAGTTCCTCAGAATCATCGCTGCAGTAGCCGTCACAGTCCACCTCCACATGGACACGTGAACGTTTACCTGTTACGACCGACATGAGCACAGCTGTGGCCAAACGTCAACAGGCCGTCTTGAAATTAATTTCTTTGGGGAATCGAAGCCACACAGCGCAGGAGCTCTGGAATGCCATCAAGCAGGAGAGCGATGTGTGGTTTGTGCCAGCGAATCTCCAGCCAGGCATGGTAGTGTGTGACAATGGCCGAAATCTGGTGGCAGCTCTGGCCCTAGGCAACCTCACTCACATCCCATGTCTGGCACATGTGCTCAACTTGGTCGTGCAGAGTTTTTTGAGGGACTATCCATATCTTGATGCGCTGCTGCACAAGGTCCGCCTAGAGAGTGCTCACTTGCGGCGTTCCAGCATGGCAAGATCGCGCATTGCAGCTCTGCAGCGCCGATTCCGCCTTCTGGAACATCGCATCTGTGACATATGTGACCTACCCACCAGGTGGAATTCCACGTTAGAATGTTGGAGCAGTTGTGTGAGCAGCAGCCAGCAGTAATGGAGTACCAGCTGCATCAGGCGCAAAGAAGTTGCACTCCACGCCGTTCAGCCTTCACAACCACTGAGTGGGCTACTATGAAGGACGTCTGCCAGGTTTTGCGTTCCTTCGATGATTCCACGTGGATGGCGAGTGCAGATGATGCACTAGTCAGCATGACTGTCCCCCTTATTTGCCTGCTTCAACAAACACTGCAAGCACTAAGGGATGATGTTGTGGAAGAGGTGGAGGATGAGGAGTCACCAATTCCATCAGCGTCTGGACAGTCAGCGCTACGTGGTTCCTCACAAAGGCCTAGGCCTACTTTGTGAGGAGGATGAGGAGGTGTCAATGGAGGAGGAAGACATTGGTCCAGAGGAGGGAGTTACACAATTCTCCAGTAGTCAGTGTGTAGAGCGAGGGTGGGGTGATGCAGAGTAGGCAGAGATCATGCCTCAAGCAGGGGACAGCGTTTCTTGGCCAGTTGGCAGTCTGCAGCACATGGCTGATTACATGCTGCAGTGCCTGAGAAACGACCACCGCATCGCCCACATTCTGAACACGGCTGATTATTGGGTGTACACCCTCCTAGATCCTCACTACTGGGACAACTTACAAAGCCTCATAACAGCATTGAACCGGGAGCGTAAAATGCGGGAGTACGAAGACACACTGGTGAATTCCATGATCTTCTCCAGTCCAAGTGAGAGCAGTGCTGCTAGTGCTTTACAAAGCAGCTCAGTGCGTCGAGGCAGTGGAGGAAGCTTTGCACAAAAAGGGAGCAGAATCAGTGCCTCAGCACAAGGCAAGACCAGTATGGCCCAACTGTGGCACAGTTTTCTGTGCCCGCCACACATGTCTACACCATCACAGACGGCTCCAGTCAGCAGGAGGCAACGTTTCCGTCAGATGGTGACAGACTACATGTCTTGCCCTCTTACTGTACTCCCAGACGTCTCTTCCCCCTTCAAATTTTGGGTCTCTAAGCTGGATACATGGCCAGTGCTAAGCCAGTATGCATTGGAGGTGCTGGCTTGCCCTGCTGCTAGAGTATTATCGGAACGCGTCTTTAGTGCCGCAGGTGGTGTTCTAACAGACCGTCGCATGCGACTATCCTCTGATAACGTTGACCGGCTTACTTTTCTGAAAATGAACAAGGCCTAGATCTCGCAGGAATTTGCCACTCCTCTTCCAGATTAAATAATTGGTTGGCTACAGTATCCAGGTCTCCTGTTGCATTCATGTTTCTACCACCTGAACTGTACTCCCTGGGCTCCAACTCCACCAGTTGATGCTCAGAAGTGCAGGCTGCACAGTCAAAACACATGACCCAGTGTTATTGGGTTTCAGTAACGTCAGCTGATCCCCAGCTGTGTAGCCGGCAATGTGTCCTGCGACCGCCACGCTGACACAACTACTGAAATTTAAGGGAACCTGTCCCCCCCAGGCATTTTTTACTGAAAGAGCCACCTTGTGCAGCAGTAATGCTGCACAAGGAAAAGGTAGCTCTTTTAGTTTAGCTCCTTGCACATGCAGAACTTAACACTTATAAAATGT
Source organism: Ranitomeya variabilis (assembly GCF_051348905.1). Taxonomy (NCBI): domain Eukaryota; kingdom Metazoa; phylum Chordata; class Amphibia; order Anura; family Dendrobatidae; genus Ranitomeya; species Ranitomeya variabilis. The sequence goes on from NC_135233.1 coordinate 688,086,658, forward strand.
GTCCCCTCACACCGTGTAACAGTCCTGGAGGTGGGACTTTCCTTCGTAATGGGACGCAGCACAGCCATCATTCCTACCCCCTTGGTGCCGTGCGCCACCTCCTCAGCATTGTTTAAATCTGTCCCGTATCCAGCGCTGTTATGTTATCACTTGGCCATGCGCACATAGCGCCGCCCGTCTTCTGACATCATTTGTTATCAGGATGCCTGCGCCTGTGCAAATGCGCTGCCCGAGATCCCGCCTCGCAGTCTCTTTTGATTTAATCACACTGTAGGCCTGGGATCCATGGGCATGTGCAGTGCATATCTTCACCTTAGGCTCTCACTCATCTCCCTCCGCCTTCTTCAGACTGTGCGCCATCAGCTGATCCCTAATAGCATGCACAGCCGTGACGCCGCACAGTCTGAAGAAGCCGGAAGGAGGGGAGTGAGAGGCGAAGATATGCACTGCGCATGCCCATGGATCCCAGGCCCGCAGTGTGATTACATTAGACGACACTGTGAGGTGGGATCTCGGGCAGCGCGTCCGCACTGGCGCAGCCAGCCTGACACCAAATGATGTCAGAAGATGGGCAGCGCTAAGTGCGCTTGGCCAAGGGATAACATAACAGCGCAGGCTATGGGACAGATTCAAACAACGCTGAGGAGGCGGCGCACGGCACCAAGGGGGTAGGAATGATGGCTGTGCTGCGTCCCATTACGAAGGAAAGTCCCACCTCCAGGACGGTCTCACGGTATCAGGGGACACATTTTATAAGTGTTTAGTTCTGCATTTGCAAGGAGCATAATTAAAAGAGCCACCTTTTCCTTTTGCATACTTAATGCTGCACAAGATGGCTCTTTCAGCTACAAACGCCTTGGGGGGGTTAAAGGTTCCCTTTCAACTTCCTCCAATCAGGCTTCGGCCTACACTCTGTTCCTCTGCTCCTCCTTTATTCCCTGGGCTCCAAAACTGCCAGTTGCTGCCCGGAAGTGCTGTCTGCACAGTCAACAGTTGCTCCTCTGTTATTGGGGTTCAGTAACGCCAGCTGCTCCCCTGCTGTGTTGCAGCAATATCTCCAGCCTGCTCCTCCTGCTGTCCCTGGGCTTCAACAACGCCGGTTGCTGCTCGGAAGTGCTGTCTGCACAGTCAACAGTTGCTCCTCTGTTATTGGGGTTCAGTAACGCCAGCTGCTCTCCTGCTGTGTTGCGGCAATACCTCCAGCCTGCTCCTCCTGCTGTCCCTGGGCTTCAACACTGCCAGTTGCTGCTCGGAAGTGCTGTCTGCACAGTCAACAGTTGCTCCTCTGTTATTGGGGTTCAGTAACGCCAGCTGCTCCCCTGCTGTGTTGCGGCAATGTGTCCTGCGACCGCCACGCTGACACAACTACTGAAATTTAAGGGAACCTGTCCCCCCCAGGCATTTGTTACTGAAAGAGCCACCTTGTGCAGCAGTAATGCTGCACAAGGAAAAGGTGCCTCTTTTCTTTGTGCTCCTTGCACACACTGAACCTATCATTTATGAAATGTGTCCCCTCACACCGTGTAATCGTCCCGGAGGTGGGATTTTCCTTCGTAATGGGACGCAGCACAGCCGTCATTCCTACCCCCTTGGCGCCGTGTGCCACCTCCTCAGCTTTGTTAGAATCTGTCCCGTAGCCTTCGCTGTTATGTTATCCCTTGGCCATGCGCATTTAGCGCCGCCCGTCTTCTGACATCATTTGTTGTCAGGCTGCCTGTGCAAACGCGCTGCCTGAGATCTCGCCTCGCAGTCTCTTCTGATTTAATCACACTGCGGGCCTGGGATCCATGGGCATGCGCAGTGCATATCTTCACCTCAGGCTCTCACTCATCTCCCTCCGCCTTCTTCAGACTGTGCGCTGTCAGCTGATCCCTAATAGCATGCCACGGCCAAGACACCGCACAGTCTGAAGAAGCCGGAAGAAGGGGAGTGAGAGGCGAAGATATGGTTAGTGCTCGGAAGTGCTGGCTGCACAGAGAAAAGCACCCGCCACTGTGTCAGTGGGGTTCAGTAACGCCAGATGTTCCCCTGCTGTGCAGCCGGCAACGTGTCCTGCAAACGCCACGCAGACACAACAGACACTAAGCTGTCTCCAGTGCAGGCTTCGGCCTACACTCTGCTCCTCTGCTCCTCCTTGATTCCCTGGGCTCTAACACCACCAGTTGATGCTCGGAAGTGCTGGCTGCACAGAGAAAAACACCCGCCACTGTGTCAGTGGGGTTCAGTAACGCCAGCTGTTCCCCTGCTGTGTAGCCGGTAATGTGTCCTGCAAACGCCACGCAGACACAACAGACAATAAGCTGCCTCCAGTGCAGGCTTCGGCCTACACTCTGCTCCCCCTGCTGACCCTTGGCTCCAACACCGCTAGTTGGGGCTCTAGGAAGACAATCTTGAATAGGTACCCCTGGTTGAGTACCGTCAGCTGGTTCCAGGCAGAGCCTTTGGCTTAGGTGCCTCCTTCTGGGTATCCGAGTTCCACCAACGTCAGGTGGACCTTGGTGGTGCTTTCTGGCATGGGTACCTCCTGCTTAGTAACCGGGTTTCAGTGACGTCAGCTGGTCCTCGGTAGTTCCATTGGCTCTTGTAGCTTCGGCTACCCATCCGGGTTCCAGTACCGTCAGCTGGTTCTCGGCAGTATCTTTTGCTCTTGTACCTTCTGCTCCCCATCCTGGTTCCAGTACCATCAGCTGGTTCTGGGCAGAGCCTTTGGCTTAGGTGCCTCCTTCTAGGTATCCAAGTTCCACCAACGTCAGGTGGTCCTTGGTAGTGCTTTCTGGCCCGGGTACCTCCTGCTTAGTAACTGGCTTTCAGTAACATCAGCTGGTCCTCAGTAGTTCCATTGGCTCTTGGACCTTCGGGTAGCCATCTGAGTTCCAGTTCCATCAGCTGGTTCTCGGCATTTTTTCAGCCTTCTTGTACCTTCTGCTACATTTCCAAGTTCAAGACCCTAAAGACTACGACCCAGAAGACTGAGAAGCAGAAGAACAAGAGGTTGCAGAACAAAGAGCAGAAGAACATTAAGCATAAGACTAAACATCAGAGCAAAAGATATTATCTAAATTATAAGCAGAAGAAGACTAAGCAGTGTATGGGGGTGAGTCCGTTCCTCCTCGTGTTGCCCCTGGAAAAAGCCTGCTGCTGCAGGCCTAACTGAACGCAGACAAATCCTGTTGTAACTCTTTTGTGACAGGCAGAACGGAAGGTGTAATCTTCAAACTGTTATAGATAACAACTACAGGAATGCCTGTCACAAATAAGAATATGATGAATAAGTAGAATATGAAGAAGAATAGTTTAATAAAAAGAATATGAAGAATGGAACAAAAAAAAAAATAGGTAGAAGATGAAGAAGAAGATGAATAAGGTGAAGAAGAAGTTGATGTCAAAGATGCTGCTGCTGAGGATGATGAAGAAGAAAGTGTCGGAGAAGTAAAAAAGAAGGTAAAGGGCATGGAAGTAGTGAAACATCAATATCTGACAAAATAAAAAGAATCTTAACATAGTCAATATCTTTGTAACTCCGAACGTCTTAAAAAAAAAATTAAAATTCCTGCTATTCTATTTGATTGGGCTAAACCTCTATGCCTTTAATGTCTCCGCCACCTCCCCCAATACATCCTACATTATTCTTAGTTGTTTTCCTTCATGTAGAATGAACCTACAAGGAAATAAAGGGTTTATTTTAATTCCGATATTTTTGTCCCATTGACTTGCATTGGCATTGGGTATCGGTATCGGTTATAGCCGATATTTTTTGAATATCGGCCGATCCAATCCGATACCGATACTTTCCAATATCGGAAGGTATCGCTCAACACTAGTGGTGACTGATTTCTGACCTGTTGTAGAATGTACAATAGATATCACTCATGAATAGTGTTGAGCGATACCGTCCGATACTTGAAAGTATCGGTATCGGAAAGTATCGGCCGATACTGGCAAAGTATCGGATCTAATCCGATACCGATACCCGATACCAATACAAGTCAATGGGACTCAAGTATCGGACGGTATTCCTGATGGTTCCCAGGGTCTGAAGGAGAGGAAACTCTCCTTCAGGCCCTGGGATCCATATTAATGTGTAAAATAAAGAATTAAAATAAAAAATATTGCTATACTCACCTCTCCGACGCAGCCTGGACCTCACCGAGGGAACCGGCAGCGTTCTGTGCTTAAAATGCGCGCTGTTACTTCCTTCCGTGACGTCACGGCTTGTGATTGGTTGCGTGCCGCCCATGTGGCCGCGACGCGACCAATCACAGCAAGCCGTGACGTAATTTTCAGGTCCTGGATGCCTAATTCTAGGCATTCAGGATTTTAAAATTGCGTTCCGGCTTGTGATTGGTCGCGACCAATTTTTTATTTTAATTCTTTATTTTACACATTAATGTTGTTTCGATACCGATACCCGATACCACAAAAGTATCGGATCTCGGTATCGGAATTCCGATACCAGCAAGTATCGGCCGATACCCGATACTTGCGGTATCGGAATGCTCAACACTACTCATGAAATGTAAGACGTAAGTGAAATCTTTGGCATTGTACTATAACTATATTTCACAGCCGTATCTGTGCATCATGAAATGTAGTATGTGTTAAAGGGGCCCACTGAGACTCTTTCACCCTTGGCCCACAAAAACCTGGAGCCGGCCCTGTATGGAGGTATTCTTTAATAATCTGTTGGACAGCTGGAACCCCAAATATACTTCACACACACAGTTCTTCACAGTAGCCCTCATCTTTTTGTGCCCACTCCTGAATCTCAGACTAATCTATTTGAACAAAATTATATATATTGGAAAATGAGCTTAGAGAAAATGAGGTTTTTCATAGGTATGTATATGTAAATGTATGTCAAAGTTACAGTCAGAAATAAGATTTAATACATCTTACTGCTCTATTTTAGAAGTATTCTGCCATTATATAAGTATTTTTTTGTCCTAGTTTTGCACCTGTGGGTCATGTATAAACCTTCCTTGCTAATCTTTCACATGTATCTTTGTTATGATTCTCTTGGTAACCGTGTTCTTCTAGCTTGTTGCCTGCAGTTTAAACTTCTGTCTCATGAAATATTGGTTCCTTTCATGTGTGATTTATTGGGAACATTTTGTACCACTCTTCTCCTGTCTTGGGATACCGTTTTGGGGTTTCAGCATCATGATGACATCATAATTAATTGTCACATAACACTATTTCCATGGTAACACAAGCCACCGTGACACCAGTTGATATAAGTGTTGATTTCTCACTCAAACATCCTATGCATATTATCTCTGTGCAAAAGCCAGTGGGGAACAGGCTATTGGACTGAGAATTATTTTTAATCTGAAGAGAGCTTTACTCACAGCAGTTGTCTTGTGCATAGATATCAGAACACTGTCTATGTGAAAATTCTGTTAATCAATTAAACTTGAATATTTTTATCTACTTATGTCTGACATGGATTGGAAGTGCATATGAGAGGAGCATGTAACCTTTTTATGTATTCACTCTTTTGGAGTGATGAAGGTTCCATCAGTTACAGTATGCATTAAATTAACTTTTAAGTCTAAAATTTAGGATGACATTCCCAGTGAGAAAAAAAAAATTCATTCGCCAAGCACTTGTATTTTTTAATAGACTCCAAACAAAAATATGTTACTGTTAAATATTTGCTAAAGTAGATATTTTATAAAACCATAAAACTGTAATCTGAATTATGCTATACTCCACTGTAACTCCATTTATTCTTTAATGTTAGTGCAGGAAATTAAAGGGGTTGGTCCTTTTATTTTTAGATTAACAAATGTGTTGGGGATATGATGTTGTAGCATATTGGCCCTTTGAAGATTTGAAGATAGTGATTATTATGACGATCTAAAAATTTGGAGAGAGTGACGCATAATGAACTTCTAAAAATTTGGAGAGAGTGACGCATAATGACCTTCTAAAAATTTGGAGATAGTGAAGCATAATGGCCCTCTAAAACTTCGGAAGGAATGACTATAATCAGGGTCGGACTGGCCTGGTGGGGTATCGGCCCTTGTCTCTGCGGGCAGGAGAGAAAGAAAGAAAGAAAGAAAGAAAGAAAGAAAGAAAGAAAGAAAGAAAGAAAGAAAGAAAGAAAGAAAGAAAGACAAAAAAAGTCTGCAGTTTTTAGGGGCATGGGCTCTTTAAAAGCGCAGACAGAGAAAGTGCAGGGGCTCGGGCGAGCGCATTACCTGAACCGCTGTGGCGCGCGTCCCGATAGTAGCTGTCAATTGTGCACCCTTCGTCACCGACGTATGAGGTCACTGTCATGCGACGGATGCACATCAGCCGCTTGCCTCTGCTAGGTCGGTGGCCATATTACTATGTGCGCGCCGACCTGCAGAGAGGAGGAGGAGGACGCCACGGCAGAGAGTACAGGAAGGTAAGAGGAACCTTCTGTCTGTCTATGTCACTGTCTGTGTCTGTCTGTCTGTGTGTCTCTGTCTGTCTGTCTGTCTCTCTCTCTGTCTCTACATGAAGCCAGGATAAGGGGCCAGGATGGATAAATGGGGGGAGCAGGAAAAAAGGACCATGATGGATATAAGGGGGGCAGCAGAATGGATAATTGGGGGGCAGGAATAAAAGGACCAGGATGGATATAAGGGGGTGGCAGGATGGATATATGAGGGGCAGGACAAAGGGCCAGGATGGATATAAGGGGTGGGGGGGGCGGCAGGATGGATATATGGGGGGGAGCAGGAAAAAAGGACCAGAATGGATATAAGGGGGGGGGGGGGCGGCAGCATGGATATATGGGGGCAGTTAAAAAGGACCAAGATGGATATTAGGGGGCGGCAGGATGGATATATGGTGGGCAGGAATAATGGTACGTTCACATTTGCGTTGTGCGACGCAGCGTCGGGCGCCGCAGCGTCGCCGCATGCGTCATGCGCCCCTATATTTAACATGGGGGCGCATGGACATGCATTGCACTTGCGTTTTGCGACGCATGCGTCACTGCGGCGCACGCATCATGGCGCAGAGGACGCAGCAAGTTGCATTTTTGCTGCGTCCAACTGTCGGCAAAAAAGGACGCATGCGTTGCAAAACGCAGCGTTTTAGCGTGCGTTTTGTTGCGTTTTTGTTTGCGTTGTGTGTTGCGTCGCCGACGCTGCAGCGCGCAACGCAAATGTGAACGTAGCATAAGTACCAGGATGGATTTAAGGGGGCTGAAGGATGGATATATGGGAGAAGGAAAAAAGGACCAGGATGGACGTAAGGGGGCCGGCAGGCTGGATATATGGGGAGCAGGAACAAAGGACTAAGATGGATATAAGGGGGGGGTGGCAGGATGCATATATGGGGGGCAGGAAATAAGGACCAGGATGGATATAAGGGGGTGGCAGGATGGATATATGGGGCAGGAAAAAAGGACCAGGATGGATATGGGGGGGCTGCAGGATGGATATATAGGGGCAGGAAAAAAGGACCAGGATGGATGTAATGGGGAATGCAGGTTGAATATATGGGGAACAGGAAAAAAGGACCAGGATGGATATAAAGGGGTGGCAGGATGGATATATGGTGGGCAGGAAATAAGGATCAATATGGATATAAGGGGGGCTGCAGGATGGATATATGGGGGCAGGAAAAAAGGACCAGGATGGATGTAATGGGGCCAGCAGGTTGGATATATGGGGAGCAGGGACAAAGGACCAAGCTGGATATAAGGGGAGGGGGGCGGCAGGATGGATATATGGGGGGCAGGAAATAAGGACCAGGATGGATATAAAGGGTAGGCAGGATGGATATATGGGGGGCAGGAATAAGGATCAGGATGGATATAAGGGGGGCTGCAGGATGGATATATGGGGCAGGAAAAAAGGACCAGGATGGATATGGGGGGGCTGCAGGATGGATATATGGGGAACAGGAAAAAAGGACCAGGATATATATAAGGAGGCCGACAGGATGGATATATGGGGGGCAGGACAAAGGACCAGGATGGACATAAGGGGGCCGGCAGGATGGATATATGGGGAACAGGAACAAAAGACCAGGATGGATATAAGGAGGCTGGCAGGATGGATATATGGGGAGCAGGAACAAAGGACCAAGATGGATATACAGTAAAGGGGGTGGCAGGATGGATATATGGGGGGCAGGAAATAAGGACCAGGATGGATATAAGGGGGCGGCAGGATGGATATATGGGGGCAAGAATAAGGACCAGGATGGATATAAGGGGGAATGCAGGATGGATATATGGGGAACAGGAAAAAAGGACCAGGATGGATATAAAGGGGCGGCAGGATGGATATATGGTGGGCAGGAAATAAGGATCAATATGGATATAAGGGGGGCTGCACGATGGATATGTGGGGGAGGAAAAAAGGACCAGGATGGATGTAATGGGGCCAGCAGGTTGGATATATGGGGAGCAGGGACAAAGGACTAAGCTGGATATAAGGGGAGGAGGGCGGCAGGATGGATATATGGGGGGCAGGAAATAAGGACCAGGATGGATATAAAGGGGGCTGCAGGATGGATATATGGGGCAGGAAAAAAGGACCAGGATGGATATGGGGGGGGGGGGCTGCAGGATGGATATATGGGGAACAGGAAAAAAGGACCAGGATGTATAAGGAGGCCGACAGGATGGATATATGGGGGGCAGGAATAAGGATCAGGATGGATATAAGGGGGCTGCAGGATGGATATATGGGGCAGGAAAAAAGGACCAGGATGGATATGGGGGGGGGGGCTGCAGGATGGATATATGGGGAACAGGAAAAAAGGACCAGGATGTATATAAGGAGGCCGACAGGATGGATATATGGGGGGCAGGACAAAGGACCAGGATGGACATAAGGGGGCCGGCAGGATGGATATATGGGGAACAGGAACAAAAGACCAGGATGGATATAAGGGGGCTGGCAGGATGGATATATGGGGAGCAGGAACAAAGGACCAAGATGGATATAAAGGGGGTGGCAGGATGGATATATGGGGGGCAGGAAATAAGGACCAGGATGGATATAAGGGGGCGGCAGGATGGATAAGCGGCACCCCAGGGTCCTGGTCGTTGCAGTGGTATTGCTTTCCTCTCGGGGAGAGTGATGCTACGTTTGGAGGCAAGGAAGGATAACTGCATAAAGGTATCACAAACATGCAACACAGTTCCCACTCCAGGCCACCAGGGGGAGCTTCTACTCCTATTTATTAGGTCCCTCCCCACATATATAACTGGTAGTCTGTAGGGAAAGTTCAGTTAGTTCCAGATAGGAGTTAGTTCCTGACAGAGCTCCAGACAGGAGATCTGGAGGGAGTTCCAGACCAGAGTCTGAGGAGGACAGAAGGTTAAAGGAGTTGTGCATGCCCTCAGAATTGCAGCTCCCAGAAAGAAACATTGAAAGGCAGAATTGTATTGCAGCGAGCGTGAAGGAAGTCGAAGCAAAGGAGAGGATACGAGAAGGGGACCAGCCCCGCTCAAGCTGTCTCCTTCTGAGATGCAAAATCCCGGTAGCCGGAACACCGAGGGAGTAAGGACCTCTACGTCTTATTTCAGAGACCAGCAGGACAGCTAATTACAGGTTACCTGTCCTCACCTACACTCTGGAGGCACGGTGACACCTAACAGACCCTATAAACAGGCTCAAGTCACCAGTCATACGGGTTTTGTCCTATCCTATATGGGGGACAGAGAGAGCAAAACATCGTGTCTGTGAGACCCTTATATGAAGCCATAGGCAGTTAGGGACTGCACCACCGCAGCGAAAGGGAAGGCTACTGATTTCCACCTGGATAAGGGAACTCTGGACATGCCTTTAAACTGACTGGACTCTGCCTGCCCTGTGATATGGTGCCCTGGACTGTGGATGCTGAAGTCTTCTGTAAAGGTAAAGAGACTGCAACCTTGTGTCCTCATTCTTCTTTGCACCTCTCATCATCCACCATCCACACACTGGGAAGCCCTGGGGACATACTTCACCTGTGTGAAGGTATACTATCTAGCTGCCATAACATCACCCCAGTGGACCCCTTAAAGCAGCATTGGTCACCCTGACCGAATACCACAGGTGGCGTCACGAACATAAACTCTATCCTTTTAAAGACCTTTCCCTTTTACATGGATGTCCCAGGGCCACGGACCGGGTCAGCCACTGTGACATCTCCCTGTGAACCGAAAGATCCGGTACCGAATACTCCACTGCCCTTGGGGGGTGATCCAACTTGGCGTCACAAACAAACAGGATCTACTAAACCCTGTGAATTGGGTCATGTGCGCCTAAAGACTGTGCCAGAATTGTGCCTGAACTGTGATTTATTGAAATACTGTGTATTGCGAAAAGAGCGCCAAAATTGCTGCCAAAACCGCCGCCATTACAGCGGCATGAGGAGCGCTGGAGAAAAAGGGCGTGCCACCGTGGGCGGGAACTAACTGAGAAGCACGAAAAATAATGGCCGCCCAGTCCAAATACCTAAATGGCAGGAGGAGACCAAGAAGAAGGAACCGCCCACGAAGGAGAGAGCGGGAAAGAGACCAGGATGGAGGGAGCAGTGCGGAGGATGCCATGGCCAGCAGCCTGGAACCAGAGCATGGGGTGGAAGCGGAAGACTCCCCCAGCCACCTGGAAAGACACCGCGGCCAGGCATCACTAGTCGGCCCTGAATTCCTGCAATCCGGAGTGGAAGGGCTCATCGACCAGCTCCTATAGGTGCAGCTGAGCGCCAAGGCCACGTGTCGGGGCACCCGCGGAAGACTCACCAGCACCACTTCCAGCTCCGCTTCCAGCACCACTTCCTGCCAAACAGTCTCTGCCACCGGCAGGACAGACCGGCACCGGAGATACCGCAGCTTCAGGTAAGGACGCCAACCCTGCACCGGTAGCCGATGAACTGTTGATAGGCCCCGTTGCAGCGCCACCTCCCTACGGGTCCAGCCGGATCCAAAACTTGGGGCAATGGGACCAGCCTACGGGGATGGAGCAGTTCTTAAAGGCCCCAATTCAACCTACCAACTTACCTGGGGAGGTATACGCTGAAAAGACTATTTACCGCTGGGTCAATCCTGGACCTGATCTCATGGAATTCCCTGGGAGGAAGCAGAGCGAGGGAGATACCCTGGAGGTCCTGAGCTGGGATGAGTACCAGCGACAGCTCACCCGCCATTGGGAGGAAAGGGAGGAAGAACACCAGGCCCAGTGCAGAGCCTATGATAAAAGGGATCGGCAGGCCAAGGCCCAGGCCCACAAGGACCGCTCTGTCAACCAGGCCCCGCTTAAGCAGGGCATAGTGGTAACCTTCAAACTAAAAGGAGGCTGGGGTTTCATCAAAAAGCAGGGACTGTATGCCGAAGTCTTTTTTAACAGGAGGGACGTGGAGTCCCATCTTTGGGAAGGACACCCGGATAGGGATCTGTACCCAGGGGATCGCGTCACCTACACCAGGCACTTTGACGCCAAAGGGTGGTTTGCTCTCAACGTCCACAAATATAGAGACCCCATCTCAAGACTGTCTAGCCCCAAGACACCAGCCATGCCTCCTCATGCAGTAACAGCGCCCCCTTGTGCTAAAGCAGTTGCAACTACCACCACTCCTACTGTCACCCCTGCCTGCACCACTACAAAGACTATGGTGTGTACTATTACCACTACAGAGACTGCAGTAGCCACTGGGCCAACCATCACCTGCACCAAAGCTGTCGTGGAGCAAAGGTCAGTAGGCACCCAAACCCCCATCAGGAGTGCAGGCGCACCCTATGTAGTACCTGGTAGCCGCCTGTATCCTAAAGGACTGCCATTACCCATGCTACCCCAGTAAACCACAGAAAAACTTGAACACTGACTGTAAATAGTTCACTGTTAACTTCTTATTGCTAAAGTTTATTGAACCCAGCCAGGGTTATTCCTTAAAGAGGTCCTCAGTAGGGTTGAGCGACTTTTATTTTTATAGGATCGGGTCGGGTTTCACAAAAGTTGGGTCGAGTAAAATCGGCCGATCCTATAAAAAAGTCGGGGTCGGGGTCGGCCGAAACACGAAACCCAATGCAGTGCACTGGGATACTATGGTTCCCAGGGTCTGAAGGAGAGGAAACTCTCCTTTAGACCCTGGGATCCATATTAATGTGTAAAATAAAGAATTAAAATAAAAAATATTGATATACTCACCTCTCCGACGCAGCCTGGACCTTACCGCTGGTAACCGGCAGCCTTCTTTGCTTAAAATGAGCGCGTTCAGGGCCTTCCATGACGTCACGGCTTCTGATTGGTCGCGTGCCGCTCATGTGACCGCCACGCGACCAATCACAAGTCGTGACGTAATTCTCAGGTCCTAAATTCCTAATTCTAGAAATTTAGGACCTGAGAATTACGTCACGGCTTGTGATTGGTCGCGTGGCGGTCACATGGGCGGCCGCGACCAATCACAAGCCGTGACGTCATCTAAGGCCCTGAACGCGCTCATTCTTAGGAAGGAAGGCTGCCGGAAAGAAGCCGAGGGTGAGTATATTCCTAAAAAACCAAACCACAACACAAGGATTCCTAAAATATAACTTTTAATGTATAAAGTTAAAACAACAAAGTTCTAAAATTGAGGACTACACAATATAAATAAACAACCAATAGGGGGAACAGCTAACCCCTATCAAATACCCTACTCTCGTCCACTACCTACTTACAGGGGTAGGCACCCTAAATTACTGCGGTTGGCGCCCCCGTTCCACGAAGGCTGGCCCTGTTAGCCCTACAAATACCCTACAGTCCCTATATGGTAGTATCACAGATATAATTTGACCCAAAACCAAAATTATCATAAAAAATAAACAAAACAAACAGTTTGCATAAAGAATAAGAAAAAAATAGAAAAAACAAACCAAGCAAAAAAACACAAATTAGTAGTATAGCCAAAGGCTGGGGACCCTTAATAGGGTATTGATGTACAATAAATGGTTTCAAAAAGAAAAAACACCATTTTTTTTCTCTTTAATGGGAAGTTTTACCACCAGCTCAGGGGCACAGCAATGGGGAGCCCTTGTTCCCCCACTTATGCTAATTTGCTCCTGGGCTGGTGGGAGGACACTTGTGTCTTTCGAGATGAGGATGATCTATGGGGCCCCAGAATAGTTTTCTGGGGCCATTACATAGATGATATTTTGGTTTTTTGGAAGGGGGACATTGAGTCCTTTAAAGGATTTATGCAGTACCTCAATACCAACATCAAAGGTATGGTGTTTACATACGAGATTGGGGTGGATAAGATCACCTTTCTGGATGTTCTCATCTCGAGACAAAGTGATGGCCTCCTGAGTACCACCATATTTAGGAAACCAACGGCGACCAATAGCCTTTTGAGATGGGAGAGTCATCACCCGTGCCCCCTTAAGAGAGGGATTCCTAAGGGGCAGTTCCTTAGATTGCGTAGAAACTGCTCTAGGATGGGTGATTTTGAAACAAAATCCCTGGACCTCAGACATCGGTTTGAGGATAGGGGTTATCCCAGGGATATTGTTAATTCCGCTTATCATGTTGCACAAAGTACTGACCGGACCTCTTTGTTGGTACGGAGAAGAAATGAGAATGTGGCACCAATTACACGTCTAATTGGGACTTATGATGATCAATCTGGTCGGATTTCTCAGATCTTGAGGAAGTATTGGCGAATTTTGAAATCCGACCCTGATATCGGCAGGCACATATCCTCCTATCCCTCGGTTACATACAGACGCGGTAGGTCAATTAGGGATATAGTGGTACATAGCCACTTTGAACCCCCTAAGAGGTCAGGTACCTGGTTGGAGAACAGCTCCCTTGGAACATTCAGATGTGGACACTGTTCCTACTGTAAACACATTAGAGTTACAAGTACGTTCAGGAGTTCAGCAACTGGTAGAATTTTTCGGACCAGACAATTTGCTAACTGTAGAACGAAGGGGGTGGTGTATCTCTGTACTTGTGGGTGTCCCAAAGATTACGTGGGAAAAACTAAACGCGAATTTCGCGTCCGTATTGGAGAACATCTGGGGGATATTAGACACAAAAGAGAAACCCCCCTGGCCCGACATGTGAATGCAGTTCATGGTGGTGACCCTGGGTCCCTGTCCTTTATGGTTATAGAAGTCATCTCTCCGTCTGTGAGATTGGGGGATTGGGATCAAAGAATTGTTCAACGTGAGACAAGGTGGATTTATTTGATGGGGTCGGTGAGCCCCTCTGGCCTCAATGAACAGCTGTCCTTCGTGAGTTTTATTTAACACGGTTTAAGTTTTGTATCGGTAACTGCCAGGGTTAATTGTGGCCCTTTTCTCTGTTATTATTTATAATGGGGAGTATTTATAATTGGTACATTATAGTTCTTTTTTTGTGTTTATGCTTGAGATTTGGTTCTCATCCACTTCATAGATTACGAGGGTATTTATATTTGGCTTTAGGTACTGCTTTTAGTATTATCTCCTGGGTGGTTAAATCCTGCCTATACCAACTTAGGATCATTATAGGTAACATCGCGGTATGTAGATCTCTGGTGCATTTTCAATTTGAAACCGGCACAGTAGGCGTTGTTTTCGGCTCCTTTTGGTGCCGGCCTCCGGGTTTTGCTGATTTCAGCAATTTAGCAGTTATATATGCTTTATATTTTTTTGTTTTTTGAGGGCCAAAATATGATCAAGTACTCCTCGGTAGATATAGTAAGATCGCCTTTTGTTGGAGCGCAGATACGGTCCATATGACGCATGCGCTGTCTGAAGTACTACCGTAGGGCATGGATTCTTCACGGCGCTCTAACTTGAGACAGAATGGTGCACGCCCTGGGGGGCGGAGCCTATCTCCACACCAAGACTGATGGTTTTTACGTCATCTATGTGGACTGGAGCGCATTTGCGTTCCATGTGAGTGTGTGGCGGTGGGCGCATACATCGGTAGGTGGAGATTGTTTCCACGTGTAGGTGTAATCATTATGTGGCTATTTATGGGAAGTGGCTGTGAATAGTGTTTTATCATCTTTGCACTACTTGGACGGACGTACCCCCTGATGAACCCCCGGTTTTCCCACGGGGGGGAAACGCGTTGGGTATTATAGGGAAGCTTTCCCATGTGGAGATGTTTGTCAGTGGCCGGATTAATATCTGCAGTGCGGCTGGAGGACTTCCGTGTATCAGATGAACAGTGGATATGGCCGAATGACTATCCTATGGAGAGGCCGGCTGTTGGCTGCATGCATCCGTAATGCCACTGGAGGACTTTGATTAATCAGATGAGTAAAAGTGCTTGTTGCGGCATAATGAATATTGTAGCTGCACGGACTATGGCTGCTAGAGGACTGGTCTTTTGAAAAAGTTATTATTGAACTGATATCCCTAGTGCTTGTTATTAATCTGCGACTGCTGCAGCTGTAGGGATGTGGATGTCTTGATGACGATTGGATTGACATCCACAACGGCACTGAAGGTCTTTTTTGGATCAGAAAGCCATGCTTCTATAATTTTTTCCATGGATAAGTACTTTATATGGCTGAAGAGCTGTCTGAACTGCATGAGCTGAGGCCATCTTAATGACTATGTTATACATCTCCCTGGGATAAGAACTTTTTTCTTTTTTTCTTTTTTTCTTTGTTTCATTATACTCTGGGGTTTCCACTCTTTATAATGAATCTACTTTAAACGTAAACTAGCCAGTTTTTGTAAATTGGCTTTGTATATCTAACATTAGCTGATATCACCACTGTGTGAGATCTATATACCAACATTGCTGTCATTTGAGTGGTTCCCCATAACTGAGATTTGTGCATAAATGGGACTTTAATTTTCTTTTCCTCTCTATTTGCCCCAAATAATATTTTTTGCTTGAGCTCCTTATTAAGGACACAAAGGCTGTGGCTTACAAGACTATTTTTCAGTTTTTTTGTTTGGTTTGTTTTCTTTATTTTTTCATTTATGTTTCATACGTTTTGCTAATTTTTTTATAATATGTTATTTTTTCTGGGTAAAAATTAGTAAGCCACCAAGACTAACAGAGGTGATACGCAGTGTGTTTTGAGTGGCTCTATATGATGGATCTGCTTTTTGTAAATGAGAGAATAATACCTTCCTTTCTATAGTGTATAAAATGTTTAACATCTATTTATGAATATCCTACTAAGGGCCTATAGCCTGCTGGCTATATAATTATTTTTGTTTTTTTGTTTTGTTGATTTTTCTAATTTTTTTTTTTTCATATTTGTCTATACTATTTTGCTAATTTTTTATAATATGTTGATTATGGTGCTATTGGGATTTGCCCTTATTGATCTGTATGGATAGGATACTCTACTTTTTTGAACGTTATATACTATATATTAATCAGTCTATATGAACAGGATAATGGTGTTTTTTCTTTTTGAAACCATTTATTGTACATCAATACCCTATTAAGGGTCCCCAGCCTTTGGCTATACTACTAATTTGTGTTTTTTTGCTTGGTTTGTTTTTTCTATTTTTTTCTTATTCTTTATGCAAACTATTTTGTTTATTTTTTATGATAATTTTGGTTTTGGGTCAAATTATATCTGTGATACTACCATATAGGGACTGTAGGGTATTTGTAGGGCTAACAGGGCCAGCCTTCGTGGAACGGGGGCGCCAACCACAGTAATTTAGGGTGCCTACCCCCGTAAGTAGGTAGTGGACGAGAGTAGGGTATTTGATAGGGGTTAGCTGTTCCCCCTATTGGTTGTTTATTTATATTGTGTAGTCCTCAATTTTAGAACTTTGTTGTTTTAACTTTATACATTAAAAGTTATATTTTAGGAATCCTTGTGTTGTGGTTTGGTTTTTTAGGAATATACTCACCCTCGGCTTCTTTCCGGCAGCCTTCCTTCCTAAGAATGAGCGCGTTCAGGGCCTTAGATGACGTCACGGCTTGTGATTGGTCGCGGCTGCCCATGTGACCGCCACGCAACCAATCACAAGCCGTGACGTAATTCTCAGGTCCTAAATTCCTAGAATTAGGAATTTAGGACCTGAGAATTACGTCACGGCTTGTGATTGGTCGCGTGGCGGTCACATGAGCGGCACGTGACCAATCAGAAGCCGTGACGTCATGGAAGGCCGTAAACGCGCTCATTTTAAGCAAAGAAGGCTGCCGGTTACCAGCGGCGATGTCCAGAGGCCTCCGGAGAGGTGAGTATATCAATATTTTTTATTTTAATTCTTTATTTTACACTTAAATGTGGATTCCGATACCGATTTCCGATATCGCAAACATATCAGAACTCGGTATCGGAATTCCGATATCAGATTCAGAAGATCGCCGACCTCATGGCCGACCCCACACAGGGGTCGGGTCGGGTTTCATGAAACCCGACTTTGCCAAAAGTCGGCGACTTCTGAAAATGGCCGACCCATTTCGCTCAACCCTAGTCCTCAGTTTTAAGAGGATCCTAAGTTTGCACATGTTTGCACAAGTTGCCTTAAGGAACTGAGAATCATGAACTGTGCATGATCAGAACATTGCTGTAAATAGTTTGCACTTTCTTAAAGGTGCTTCCTACTGGTTTTACAAAAAGAAGCTTCTAAAGAGACTGTTTCTAATGTTGCTAGAAAGTGTTTTGTTTTCCAGAGACCTGAAGAAAAACCCATCTGGCGCTGCAGGATTCCGGGTCCGGATACACGCCTTGTAGCCCACCCAAAACCAACGTTGAGGGTTAATGACGGGTTCCTCGCATCGTTATTGCTGTTCTAAAGTTTTAATTGACTTGAATATTAATGTGATTGATACTTTGCACTACCTCATTAAAAGAGACTTGAATACTGTTGGAACCCTTAAAGGGAATGTTTAATCATTGCACTTTGCTAGAATATATTAAAGAGTTAATGTAGTAAATAGTAATGAAAGCTGAAATTCGAATATAGTTAGAATGGTGTTTCAATATAGCTGATAGCGAGTACTGATATCCTGATGCACTTTTGATAAAATGAAGAGAATAAAGTAACCCGCCGGGGTTGGATGAAAACTTTGCACTTGAATAAAGATAGAATGTTTGCCTTAGCACCTAAGAGATAGTATACCCGTAAGGGTCACCGTATTTCATAGTTAGTCAATTGTTGCACTGTTCCATTAGATTGCTCCTAGAAGTGGATCCACAATGTAAATATGCTATGCAACGTTCAAGTGTCCTCACCTCCCATAAAGGGAAGCACCAGTTAATATTAACTTGTTTTATAGCATTCCAAAAATGTGTATGTCTGTTTGCTAACCTGTAAGTGTTGTTTTTCTTTTCCCAGTCCAGGAGTACTGGATTTAACAGGAGTGAGTGCGGCGCCCCAGGGTCCTGGTCATCGCAGTGGTATTGCTTTCCTCTCGGGGAGAGTGATGCTATGTTTGGAGGCAAGGAAGGATAACTGCATCCAGGTATCACAAACATGCAACACAGTTCACACTCCAGGCCACCAGGGGGAGCTTCTGCTCCTATTTATTAGGTCACTCCCCACATATATAACTGGTAGTCTGTAGGGAAAGTTCAGTTAGTTCCAGACAGGAGTTAGTTCCTGACAGAGCTCCAGACATGAGATCTGGAGGGAGATCCAGACCAGAGTCTGAGGAGGACAGAAGGTTAAAGGAGCTGTGCATGCCCTCAGAGTTGCAGCTCCCAGAAAAAGACATTGAAAGGCAGAATTGTGTTGCAGCGAGCATGAAGGAATTTGAAGCAAAGGAGAGGATACCAGAAGGGGACCAGCCCCGCTCAAGCTGTCTCCTTCTGAGGCGCAAAATCCCGGTAGCCGGAACACCGAGGGAGTAAGGACCTCTACGTCTTATTTCAGAGACCAGCAGGACAGCTAATTGCAGGCTACCTGTCCGCACCTACACCCAGGAGGCGCGGTGACACCTACAGAGCCGGGTTATCTAAGAGACCCTATAAACAGACTCAAGTCACCAGTCATACGGGTTTTGTCCTATTCTATATGGGGGACAGAGAGAGAGCAAAACATCGCGTCTGTGGGACCCTTATGTGAAGCCATAGGAAGTAAGGGACTACACCACCGCAGCGAAAGGGAAGGCTACTGCTTTCCACCTGGATAAGGGAACTCTGGACTTGCCTCCAAACCGACTGGACTTTGCCTGCCCTGTGAGCTGGTGCCCTGGACTATGGATGCTGAAGTCTTCAGTAAAGGTAAAGAGACTGCAACCTTGTGTCCTTGTTATTCATTACACCTCCCTCCATCTACCATCTACACACTGGGAAGCCCTGGGGACATACTTCACCTGTGGGAAGGTATACCATCTAGCTGCCATAACATCACCCCAGCAGACCACAGAATTTGATAACATTAGGTCGTCATATTGAATATGTTGTCACTTGTGTTGAGCACAAGTGCTCGCTATTACAATTTGCATCGGGTGCTCAGGTATACACTGTATACACCGAATATCGCGAGTGCTTGACAGACATGCTTGAGTCCCTGCCACAATATTTTGCTGCTGTTAGACACCCCAAAAAATCATACATGGATCTGCAATACTCCGTGCATACCTTACCATTTGATGCAAACTCGAGCACTGAGCACTTGGGCTCAACACTAGCCATCGTATTTTTTTACTTTTGAAAAAAAGCAATTCTAATCCCAACCCTAATGCTAACACACCCCTAACCCTAACACAACCCTAACCCCAACCCTAACACAGCCCTAACCCAACCTTAACCCTGATCCCAGCCCCAACGCTATCCATAAGCCCAAGTGCAAAGAATGTAAAAACACATTTTTCAGCATTTTTATCTAACTAAGCGGGTGACAAGATATCTACCAGGTATAGTAAGCTGGCCACCAGGGGAAAAGTCGATACCTATGACCTACAGCATAAAATGTGGTTTATAGAAGAATATGGGACTCGTCTCAATATTTTCTTTGATTAAAGGGCAATTGATCATCTACCTCTAAGGCTGCAAGAACTAACAGCCAGTACCAGAGTCACGTTCTTTGGCTGCCGTCACACTAGCAGTATTTGGTCAGTATTTTACATCAGTATTTGTAACAAATAGGAGTGGAACAAATAGAGGAAAAGTATAATAGAAACATATGCACCACTTCTGTATTTATCACCCACTCCTGGTTTTGGCTTACATACTGATGTAAAATACTGACCAAATACTGCTAGTGCAGCCTTTACATAGCACATAGCAGGGGCACATCTATAGGATTTTCCCATCACATGAACATTTTTATTAAACACATTCAATTGTGTAACTTATTATTATTCAAAGATCTATTGATTAAAATTGACTTTATTTTTCCCTTTAACCCCGTAATGACCTGGGGTATTTTTGGTTTTGCAATTTCATTTTTTGCTCCCCTTCTTCCCAGAGCCATGACTTTTTTATTTTTTGGTCAAAATGGCCGTGTGAGGACTTGTTTTTTTTGTGGGATGAGTTGTACTTTTGAATGACACCATTGGTTTTACCATGTCGTGTAACAGAAAACGGGAAAAAAAATCCAAGTCTGGTGAAATTGCAAAAAAGTGCAATCCCACACTTGTTTTTTATTTGTCTTTTTTATTAGGTTCACTAAATGCTAAAACTGACCTGCCATTATGAATATCCACAAAGTCATTAGGAGTTCATAGACGCAAAATATGTCTATCTAAGTGGTGAAAAAAAATTCCAAATTTGTGTAACAAAAAAAAAAAGTTGCCATTTTTCGAGTCCTGTAGCCTGGGTGAGGGCTTATTATTTGCATGCCGATCTTACATTTTTATTGATACCATTTTGGTGTATACAATCTTTTGATCGCCTGTTATTGCATTTTATTACAATGCTGCAGTGACCAAAAAAAGTAATTCTGGTGTTTCAATTTTTTTTATCGCTACGCCGTTTCCCAATTGGATTAATTCTTTTTATATATTGATACATTGGGCGATTCTAAATGCGGTGATACCAAATATGTGTATATTTGATTTTTTTTTATTAAGGGTACGTGTCCACCTTCAGGATGGCCGGCGGTTTGGATGGAGCGGCAAACCGGCTCCGCCCTAAGCCCCGCCCCCTTCTGTGACGCGATGATGCCGGATGTGTTCATTGCACACATCCGACATCATCGCACCCCACACATAGGGCCCTGTGATATACCTTACGGCGGTGCAGCGTCACCGCAAGGTACACGGACATGCTGCAATCTTAAAAGACGCGCAGCATGTCCGGAATCGCAGGGCCGCCGGGTGCGTGTTACCACGCATAGTGGAGACGGGATTTGATAAAATCCCCTCCACTATGCTGTAACATCTGGACGCTGCGTGTTTGACGCTGCGGCACTGCGCAGCGTCAAACACACAGCGTTTCCTGAACTTGGACACATACCCTAATTGTTTAATTTTGAATGGGGCAAAAGGGAGGTGATTTTAACTTTTATAATTTTTTTTATTTTTTTATATGTTTTTAAAAACATTTTTTTTAACTTTTTACTTGCTTCAATAGTCTCCATGGGAGACTAGAAGCTGCACTTGTCTGATCGCCTCTGCTACAAAGAGCAGGGCTGCAGCTCTGCTCTATGTAGCAAATATGCTCACTTGCTAAGAGCGCCGACCACCAGGTGGTGCTCATAGTGATCCAGCAATGACAACCACAGGGGTCTCCTGCTGACCCCAGGTTGTCATGCCATCCCATCGGCGACCTATGGTCATGTGACACGGGTGCCGATGGGATTAGGTAAAGATACTCTTCCTGAGCGTCCATTTTAAATGCCGCTGTCAGAGTTTGATAGCGGCATTTAACATGTTAACAGCCGCAGGTGAATCGCGATTCCACTCGTGGCTGTTCTGGTCAGCTGTCATCTGCCAGAAAAGGAGTGGGCTCATCGCTGGAGCCCGCACCATACAGGGAAAGGCATCCAATGGCGAACTGTGTCCGTCATTGGATGCTAAAGGGTTAAGGAAACAAAGAATAAGGAGTATTGGGCCTGATACTTTGTGTTACAATCTTGTGAACTTTAATTAACAATATTGCCTTGCGCAGGCGTGTACTCCGGAGGACAGAGAATGAACTTCAATCCAATATTGCGGCCAGTATGCAGCCAGAGGGTAAGGAAAGGGCGAATCAAACACCCGAAAACCCCACCCATATGACCCAAAACTGGTCCCGCCAAATTTAGGTGACAGGTTCCCTTTAAGTGGTGAAAAAAAAAATCCAAAGACCTGTATTGTCTCCATTTTTCATGATTTCGGGCTGGATGAGGGCTTATATTTTGCGCGCCAAGATGCCTTTTATTGCAATGTTATGGCGACCAAAACACTCTAATTCTGGCATTTTGATTTTTTTGCTCATTATCACGTTTACCAATCGGATTAATTATTTTTATACTTTGATAGATTGGGTGATTCTAAATAAGGCGATACCATATATGTGTATTTTTTTTATTTTGAATGGGGCCAATGAGGGGTTGATTTAACCCCTTCACGACATGCCTCTCACTGCCGGAGCCCACATCAAAGTCGTGACATGTCAGCTATTTTGTACAGCTGACATGTGCGCGCAATAGCGGGGGGTGAAATCGCGATTCACCCACTGCTATTAACCAGTTAAATGCCGCTGTCAAACGCTGACAGCGGCATTTAACTGGCGCTTCCGGCTGCGCGGCCGGAAATGATCTCATTGCCGACCCCATCACATGATCGGGGGTCAGCGATGCATCAGGATGGTAACCATAGAGGTCCTTGAGACCTCTATGGTTACTAATGCCGGTTTGCTTTGAGCGCCACCCTGTGGTCGGCGCTCATAGCAAGCCTGCAATTCAGCTACATGGCAGCGATCTGATAATCGCTGCTATATAGCTGAGCCGATCCAGTTGTGCCAGCTTCTAGCCTCCCATGGAGGCTATTGAATCATGGCAAAAGTAAAAAAAAATGTTTTAAAAAATATGAAAAAAATTGAAAAAATATAAAAGTTTAATCACCCCACTTTCGCCCCATCTAAAATAAAACAATTAAAAAAATCAAACCTACACATATTTGGTATCGCCGTGTTCAGAATTGCCCGATCTATCAATAAAAAAAGCATTAACCTGATCGCTAAACGGCATAGCGAAAAAAAATTTCAAAATGCCCGAATTTCGTTTTTTGCAATAACGGGTGATCAAAAGAATGTATCTGCACAAAAGTGGTATCATTAAAAACGTCAGCTCGGCTCGCAAAAAATAAGCCCTCACCTGATCAGAGATCCCGAAAAATGGAGACGCTACGGGTATCGGAAAATGGCACAATTTTTTTGTTTTGAAAGTTTTGAATTGTTTTTCACCACTTAGATAAAAAACAACCTAGAAATATTTGGTGTCTATGAACTCGTAATGACCTGGAGAATCATAATGACAGGTCAGTTTAGCATTTAGTGAACCTAGCAAAAAAAGGCAAACAAAAAACAAGTGTGGGATTGCACTTTTTTTGCAATTTCACCACACTTGGAATATTTTTCCCGTTTTCTAGTACACAACATGCTGAAACCAATGATGTCGTTCAAAAGAGCAACTTGTCCTGCGGAAAACAAGCCCTCACATGGCCATATTGACGGAAAAATAAAAAAGTTATGGCTCTGGGAAGGAGGGGAGCGAAAAACGAAAACGCAAAAACAAAAAAGGGCTGCGGCGTGAAGACTTTTATTTATTTGTTTTTTTAAACACTTTTTTTTTTTACTTTTCACTACCTTCAATAGAAGCTGCGATCATCAAATCGCCTGTGCTACACACAGCAGGGCTGTAGTCCTGCCGTGTGCAGCAAAAATGCTCATCTATGCTGATAACAATTCGGTGATCACAACCACAGGGGTCTCCTGCAGACCCCAGGTTGTCATGCCCACCCATCAGCGACCCACGATCATCTGACATGGGTGCCGATGGGTGGGGTTTATGATGCGTTTCCGGCGCTAGCATGTTAAATGTCACTATCGGAACTTGACAGTGGCATTTAACATGTGCGGGCATGCTGGAAAAGTTACAGGCATCGCCGTAGCTCGCATCAAAGGGAGGGAGGCGACCTTGGATGTACCTATATGTCTAAGGTCATAAAGGGATTAAAGGATAATTGTCATTTTAATTTTTATTCAGAAATCAATAGTACACATGAAAATAAGCAACTTTTTAACATATCTTATCAGGAAAATCTGCTTCTTTTACTGATAGAATTTATAAGTCATTATAAATTATTTCAATTCACAGGTAAAATCTGTATGCAGTGAAGATATATTGTTACGGTACTGAAATAGGAGATGACAAACATTGCAACAATTTTAAAATGTCATGCATCCAAATAAAATAATAATGTATTGTTTAAAATAATACAATAATATCAGTCATATCAAGTAAATTTTGATGTGAATACTTGTGTAAGTTCACGGTTTATGAGATGGAAAGAGCACAAGTTTGATTTAGGTAAAACACTTGAGAATACTTGCAATTATTGGAGGATTTGTCTCCAGCTGTGATATGTATAATGAGCTAAAGTCTTCGCATTGTTAGTAAAAGTCAGATTAACAGATCGAAAAATGTCAAAGGAAAAGAAAGCCAATTGTTCATTTCATATTTCTAATCTCACTTCAACTGGAGAATTCATTCATTTTCCTCAAGACATGTTTTTTCTGATAATGGAGACCTGTACATGACCACTTATCAGTGCTAGTCCGTGATTGCCTTCTCTCAAGTGGAAGCTCATCAATCAAATATACCAAATAGCAAAGTAAAGATTTCTACACCAAAAGTCTGTTATCGATCTCATTCTAATTCATGTGATTTTACTATGATACTGTGTAGACCTTTGAGCCTAAGGTTTGATTTAGCATTCGTTTTCTATGGAAAATATTATTTGGAATTGTTTTGATAATTTTAGCCCCTTAAGAACCGGGGGGGGGGGGGGGGGTTCTGCATCATCATTTTTTTCTGCCCCTCATCAAAGAGCCATGACTTTTTTTTATTATTATTTCTATATTGAAAGAAATGTATGAGGGCTTTGTTTTTTTGCATAATGAGTTGCAGTTTTAAATGACCCCATTATTTTGCCATGTAAGGTACTGAAAAATAGGGGGGAAAATCCAAAAAGGGTTAAAAAAGGCAACTTTGGCATATTAAGATTTTGTTTTTATGGCATTCACAGTGCAGTAAAAAAAGATTTGACAGCACAATTCTTCAGGTTTATATGATTATGGCGATACAAAAACGTATATAAGTTTTTTTTATATTCTAGTGAAAAACATCAGACCCCTCTATCTATATAATCGTCTAAGGGGTACTTCCATCTGTTTGTCTGTCTGTCTGTCTGTCACGGAAATCCTGCGTCGCACAGTCCGGCCGCGAATTCACCCCTTCCTACTCTCTGTCAGTGCCTCCTCTATACTCCCCTCCAGTCAGCGCTCACACAGGGTTAATGGCTGCATTACACTGCATTATGCCGCAGTGTAATGCAGTCCGTTAACGCTGCTATTAATCCTGTGTGACAAACGTTTTACTATTGAAGCTGCTTATGCAGCAATGTTAAAAATAAAAAAAATAAAAAATCATTATATACTCATCTTCCGGTACCATTTCCGCTCCTCGCGACACTCTGGGCCATGCATTGCGGTCTCGCAAGACCGCTACGTCATCATCTCGCGAGACCGCAATGCATTCTTGGGACCGGAGCATCGCGAGGAGCATCGCTAAATGCCTCGCCTTGATCCGGGGGCCGACGGAAGGTAAGTATATAACTATTTTATATTTTAATTATTTTTTTAACTGGGATATGGTGCCCACATTGCTATATACTACATGGGCTGTGTTATATACTACGTGGGCTGTGTTATTTACTGCATGGGCTGTGTTATATACTGCGTGGGCTGTGTTATATACTGTGTGGGCTGTGTTATATACTACGTGGGCTGTGTTATATACTACATGGGCTGTGTGATATACTGCGTGGGCTGTGTTATATACTACATCTCTGTGCTATATACTACATGGGCTGTGCTATATACTACATCGCTGTGCTATATACTACTTGAGCTGTGCTATATACTACGTAGCTGTGCAATATATTACGTGGCTGGGCAATTTACTATGTGGCTGTGTTATATACTGCGTGAGCTGTGCTATATACTATGTGAGACGTGCTATATATTACGTGACTGTGTTATGTACTACGTGGGCTGTGCTATATACTACGTAGCTGTGCTATATACTACGTGGGCTGTGCTATATACTACGTGGGCTGTGTTATATACTACATGGACTGTGTTATATACTACGTGGCCTGTGTTATATACTACGTGGGCTGTGCTATATACTGCGTGGGCTGTAATATACACTGCGTGGGCTGTGTTATATACTAAGTGGGCTGTGCTATATAATACGTGGGCTGTGCTATATACTTCGTGGCTGTGCTATATACTACGTTACTGTGCTATATGCTACGTGGCTGTGATATATACTACGTGGCCCGTGCTATATACTATGTGGGCCTGTGCTATATGCTACATGGCTGTGCTATATGCTACGTGGGCTGTGTTATATGCTACGTGGGCTGTGTTATATGCTACTTGGCTGTGGTATATTTCTTTGTTGTATCTGTGCATCATGAATCGTGGTATGTGTTAAAGAGGAAGGCCCACTGAGACTCTTTCGCCCGGGGCCCTCAAAAACCTGGAACTGGCCCTGGCTTCACTGATTGGTCACACCCGGCTGGCCGCAAACAATCAGCGGCTGGCACAGTCCGGTCGCGAATTGGCGCGGACTTTGAACCACGCTTCGCTAATTGGTCGCGCCTGGCCGGCCGAATCCTGTGTATAAATTGCATTATTCTGAAAACTTCATAAATAAACTACATACAAATTCTAGAATACCCGATGCGTTAGAATCGGGCCATCATCTAGTGTAAAAATAAATGGCATGTGTCATTATTTTCTGGGACTTATATCTTTTATTTTTCTGTCGATGGACCTGTTTGAGGACTTTTTTGTGTATGGAGATGTAATTTTTATTGATATCACTTTAAATTACATAATATGCTGTATTTCTTGGCAATTATAGAGAAGAAAAGTGGCATTTCAATTTGTTTCTCTTTTGGTGTTCACTCTTGATTCACTTTGGTCCCAACACCATTTATAAGGCAAGAAATCCCACTTAATAAACCTGACAGGGCACACCTGTGAAGTGAAAACCATTCCCAGTGACTACCTCTTGAAGTTTATCAAGAGAATGCCAAGAGTGTGCAAAGCAGTCATCAAAGCAAAAGGTGGCTACTTTGAAGAACCTAGAATATAAGACATAATTTCAGCTGTTTCACACTTTTTTGTTAAGTATATAATTCCACATGTGTTAATTCATAAGGTGTGTCCAAACTTTTGGTCTGTACTGTATATACAACTGGATCAGAAGTAATGATGCCTTAATTTAACATTGAAAGAATCTATGATAAGTGAAATTCTCTATACATATTCTTGTAATTCGGGAATATAAACTCCAGAATATAGGCAAGCACAAGTAAAACATGAAACCAGTGTAATTATAAGAACTACATCATTAGACTGCATATAAATATACAGCCCTGAAAGAAGCTACGACTAAACGTGCATTGGGGTGAGGGGGAAGTGCCAGCCATCTGCATCTGTTCTCCTGAGTCTGAGTAAGGTATATACCAGCCCTGTATATTTATATGCTGTATGCTTTATGTGTTTGCTTGAAACCAATCGCGAAAAGCTACCGTAGTATACACACTATATCTAATTGTTGGCACTACGAATAGCCTATACTTTTAGCCATCTTTTATAATATAGTTTACCTGCTTTAGTGCAGTAGTGGACAAACAGTCATGGCCGCAAGTGTTGGTACCCTAGAAATTGTTCCAGAAAATGAAGTATTGCTCCCAGAAAATGAGTGCAATTGCCCATGTTTTGCTATAAAACTGTTTATTTCCTTTGTGTGTATTGGAACAACACAAAAAATGGAGGGAAAAAAAGGCAAATTGGACACAAAACACCAAAAAACGAGCCGCACAGAAGATTATACCAGATTTTTTCCTCCCCTCTTTTCACAGTGTGCCTTTGACTTTAGGTGCCCAGCCGGAAATCCCACTCCTGTGGATTATGCTTGCTCCTCTGCTCTGTTCCACCCTTCTGTGGGCATTGAATGCAATTTTGTTGTGCGCAGTCGCCGGAGAGTCACTGTAGTAGAAAACGTGTACACCGGTCTTCCTTCTGCCCGCCCTGCAGAGTAAGCAGGTCATTCTCGATGCCCCAATATAATAAAGTCTTGCCAGGCAGCTGTCTTAGTTGAGGAAGATCTAATAAACATAAAGTGATAAAAGATTATTTGTACTGAACAAGGCATCATCCAGGAGGCATACAGGTATGGCTAGTTTCAGCTATCTACAACCTGTATGTCCATATTAATAGTTCAAAAAAACTCACAGATTCCCTTTAGTGAGCACAGTGATACCAAATTTATTCAGGTTTCATTTTTTTCATTTCTTTATTTTCAATGGAAGGGAAAGAGATTAAGAACTTCTATTTTTTTATTTTTTTACAAATATTTTTAGAAACTTTTTCTGTTTTTTACTTTATCTTTTAGTCCTCTTGGAGGGATCATCCGATTGCTTATACTATATACTGCAGTACTAGAGTATTGCAGTGTGTACTGTAAATCTCCGTCTTCTCTGAAGCTCACAAATTGACCGCAATATTTAAATAGTTAATAGACGTGGCCAAAGCTCATCTCTGCCAGTGAGACACAGATGCTGGCTATTTAATATAACTGATATCTGCCTTGTGTAGCGGGAGCTAAGCTCCTATGCCCTATCCGCGCATGTTGACCCACACAAGCGCATTCATAATATTGCCGTAATGGTTAGGTCATGTCGTTTTTTAATAAAAACACAAATACATTTAGAAACCCACACATGGAGAAGAGAAAATAAACACAAGGCGGCCACTTTATCCAGCAAGCATGGCCGGACTGAAAATTAGCTCAGGCATATGAGAGCACCCAGGGCCACTTGCAAGTGAATGTGTAATATGTTTATCGGTTTGTGGATTGCTCGCGGTGTATATCACGTTTACAGAATACATACTGCTGTAAAACCAGAACAACACTATGTAAAATTTAAGTCTCCCAACAGAAAATTTAAATTGCTCTTAGTGGAAGGCAGAGCCATATTTGTAATAAAAAACTTAAAAATCTCTAATGCATTTAGTCAAACCCACACACACTTTCCTAGATGGGGGGCTTCATTATAAATATGGGCCTGCCTGACAGAGGAAATCAAGACTTACTATCAATTAAAAGTGATAACTAAATTAATTACTTCTTTTCTCCTATTAATAGGCAATACTGGGGTTCCCCTTTGCAAAGACAAAATGATGAATGGCATAACCCTCACCCCCCAAGCAATAATAGTACAATATGCCCCCTGAAACAATGATATTTGTACACTAGTAGGAGCTGGTTCATATAGTGCTGTTGTGTCCGCCAGCTGCTCAACTAGTGCTACTTAAATCCTGAATAATCCGTGGTCTGCTCAGTGGGTGTTCTGCTTCTCAGGCTATTTGCTAGTGAAAGAGAATTTTAGTTATTTAACCCCTTTCTGACATCAGACGTAATATTCCATCCTTGTGACCTGGGCCCATTTGACCATGGACAGAATATTATGTGTCAGCGATCGGCCGAGCTCACAGGGTAGGGGGAGGCGCGGGAGATTGCCGCCGGGTGTCAGCTGATTCTGACAGCTGACACCGGGCACTAGATGCCAGGAGTGGTCACAGACTACTCCCGACACTTAAACCCCCCCGAAATACTGCGATCAAACACAATCGCAGGATTCCGGGAGCTGGTACAGGGCGTGACGCGGGGTCCCGATCTTTGCCATGGAGAGAGGATGCCATCATGACGACATCCGGGTCAACAGACCTAAGAAACTTGTTGATCATGCGCAGTGCATGATCAACAAGTCTCCCTGTCAGTGCAGCACTGACAGTTTCCATAGCATGCAGATGCTGCTTCATCTGCATGCTATAGAAGCGATCAGCCTTTATAAAATGATTGTCCCATATTGGGACAAAGTAAAAAAGTTAGAAAAAGTAAAAAATAATTTTTTAATAATTGTAAAAATAATTTAAAAAAAAAAATCAAAAATAATTATAAATAATCAATATATATTCCATCAATAAATATTTGAATGAAAAAAAAATGAACAATAAAAGTACACATTTGGTATCTCCGTGTCCGCAATGACCCGACCTGTAAAACTGTCCCACTGTTAACCCCTTTATAGAACACCATAAAAAATAAAAATAACAAACAAGGCAAAAAACAACGCTTTATCATCATATCATCACCGAACAAAAAATGTAATAATAACACATTATCAAAAAGATGGATATGAATAAACATGGTACCACTGAAAACATCATCTTATCCAGCAAAAAACAAGACACCATACAGCTCCATCAGCAGAGAAATAAAAAAGTTATAGTTCTCGGGATAAAGTGATGCAAAAATAATTATTTTTTCTATAAAACAGTTTTTATTGTACAAAAGCACCAAAACATAAAAAAATCTAAATGAGGTATTGCTATAATCGTACTGACCAGAAGAGTAAAACTGCTTTATCAATTTTACCACACACGGAACGGTATAATCGCCACCCCCCAAAAAAAGAAATTCATGAATTGCTGATTTTTGTTAATTCTGCCACACAAAAATCGGAATAGAAAGTGATCAAAAAATGTCATATGCCCAAAAATGGTACTAATAAAAACACCAAGTCGTCCAACAAAAAACAAGACCTCACATGACTCTGTGGGCCAAAACATGGAAAAATTATAGCTCTCAAAATGTGGTGATGCAAAAACTATTTTTTTGCAAAAAAAAGTGTATTTTTGTTTGTGACAGCAGCCAA
The DNA here is from genome assembly GCF_051348905.1 of Ranitomeya variabilis. Taxonomy (NCBI): domain Eukaryota; kingdom Metazoa; phylum Chordata; class Amphibia; order Anura; family Dendrobatidae; genus Ranitomeya; species Ranitomeya variabilis. The sequence continues at coordinate 688,117,479 of NC_135233.1, forward strand.
ACATAAAAACCCGCTATAAGGTCTTTTTCACACGTCCTGATATTTTTTGGTACCAGAGATGTCAGTGTCTGTGTGTGTAATACTTGCAGCACACGTTTGTTATCTGTGTGCTGCATCAGTACCACACGGACGGGCGCTAGGGAAGAAGCGTTACAGTAAGCCCTGTTCTGCGTCCCCGGATGTTGAACACGGCTCTCATCATTCTCCCCTGCTCTACCGGCGATCGGCAGGGGAGAATGATGAGAGAAACATTTAAGTTATAAAAGAGACAGTAGGCGGGGCTGATGGGACTATTACTCCCATCAGCCTATCCCTGCTGCTGCTGCTAATAACAGTGACAGCAGTAGCAGCTGATGAGAGTATTCATCAGCCACCTCCTGACCTATAAATACACTACACCAGATGAAGAAAAAAAAGGCGGCATAGTGTCACTCTGCACAGTAACAAAACTGTCCTCCCCATTTAAAACAGTATCCTCAAAAAATAAAATAAATACATGACTTCAGTAATAATATCCTTTAATTAGCCCCTATGGTAATATTATCCCCCATCCTGGCCCCCGTGTCTCATTCCTGGCTCCTGCCATATGTTCTCCCATCCTAGCTCCACATGTTCTCCCATCCTGCCCTCATCAGTATCCAGTCTGCCCCATGTGATGTCCCGTGATCCTGCCCCATCTACCCCGTGACCCTGCCCCATCTGTGCCATGATCCTGCCCCATCTGTCTCCATTGTATCCATCCTGCACCATGTGCCTCCATCCTACCCCATGTCTCCATCCTGCCACATGATCCTGCACCATGTGTCTCCATACTGCCCCATGAACCTGCCCCCTGTGTCACCATCCAGCCCCCTGTGTCTCCATTCTTGCCCCCTGTGTCTCCATCCTGCCCCGTGTTTCCATCCTGCCCCGTCTCCATTCTTGCCCCCTGTGTCTCCATTCTTCCCCCTGTGTCTCCTTTCTTGCCCCCTGTGTCTCCATTCATGCCCCGTGTCTCTATTCTTCCCCCTGTGTCTCCCATCCTGCCCCCATGTCTCCCATTCTGCCCCCCTGCTGCTTTCAATTAAAAAGAAAACATTCTCCTTACCTTGCCATGCTTCTGCGGCAAAGTTCCCCCCAAGCAGTTCAAGCGTGCACTCACCGGCGAATGACAATGACATCATATGCTGGCTATGTGTATGCTGACATCAGCTTCCAGCATCCGATTGGCTGGCGGCTTTTAACTATTGTTGTGCAGGATCGGGCCCGCACGGCAATAGAATTTAACTGAACTTGTGTCTCGGACGCAGGTTCAGTTTCTGCAGCTGCAGAATCCTTCCGCTAGGGCCCAATGACCAGAAGAGAAGGGGTCCGATTCAGTCCCCCTCTGGTAATCAGGCCCCATACGCCAGTCAGGGCAGTAATGCCCTGATGGCGACCCTGGACACACCCATTAAGGAACGCTTACATAGTGAGATGGAGAATTATTCTGGGGTTATCAAAACCTTCACCTCTGCTCCCCCAACAAGTCACTGACTTATATAGCACGAGCGCATGGTGTAAAGTTCTTTTACATTTCATCAGTAATTGCCAAAATCCGGATTATTACAATGAAGAAAAAGGGTACAGACTTAGGTTTAGAAGGCTAGGGCAGCAGGCCATTTCATTTTATTCTGTATTGGGGCTTTTGTGAGCAGGACTATGTGGCACAGCTTCACAGATGCTAACCCTTTCCCTGCCTAACTTAAAATGTAGTTCTCTAATTGACTGCAGGGGGGCAACCAAAGGGGTAAACCTACTGTCCTGTGCAGATAGCTGCTTTAACCACAGGACATATCAGCGAGGCAGGAGTTGCTGGTGGAAGAAAATTTCACATCATATGTCTCTAACACACATCATTCAGAGAGAGAAGCCCATTGACCAGCTTGAATGTGGGACAGGCATGTAGTGTGCTGAGCTTACCCAAGCTTGGACTTTAACCGTGCTGCTCTACTATGGCAGCTGCTAGCTTCGGCCTGCTCTTGCTGGGTTGGCTGAGTCCATAATGATGATAATGCTGATAGGCGGCATCAGCAAAGCCTCCACCTTCCTTTCTTCTTCACTTACTAACTGAGTAAAGGAAGGAGCGGAGTACATGTGAAACGAGCAACACACCACTGAAGCTAAATTTCCGAAAATGGTGAACGCAAGTCATGTAATTGGTGCAAAGTAAAATATGGTATTTTTTCTGTTTTTTACTGTTTTTGCAACTTTTTGGCATCAAAAGTCATATTTCACAAATATTGCAAAATTTGCACAAAATAGTGACTTACTCAAAAACACTCCAATGAGGGACTGGAATTTAGCAACTTTGAAAAAAAAATTAAAAAATTGCACTTGAATCAGGTGAAAGCATCTGGAATCTCTAAACTCGACCCATGAAGCACAAAAAAACAAAAAACAGGCGAGCGCATATAAAATAGACGTAAAAAGGCATTCAACAAATAATGAATTGGGTGCAAACAAAAAAAGACACAGAACTAGACAAAAAAAAAACACAAAGGCAATGGTAAATCAGGGCCTAGGTATTCAATTTATTGGTTTATAGCATTGAGGCACTAATGGGGCAAGAAACTAAAAAAAATGTGTAAATTGCTTATACTTGTTTTTTAAGTAGCAATTTAACAAGAAGTATTAAGTTAGTTATTTCTAAACAGTATAGAATTAACATTATTTCTTTAATTGTAATTCATTCAATTATTATTAAATGTGTTGCGTTATAATCTAAAAGGATTAATATATTTTTTGTGATGTATAATACATTTTGAATAATTAATATTTGTAGCTGGTAATACATTTATTTTATCTCTACAAAATTAAACTTCAATAGTTTAACATGAAATACAAGCTAATGTCTGCTTTTGTCATATCTGTGAGAGATTTATTCATGCTTTATTAAATCTTACAGGATGACAGAGGTCGGAGATTAATGAAATGTGAAAATATTCTACATTTATATTACTGAAATTAACATTAATTTTGTTGTAATGTGCATTGTACGATGCATGCAGAGCAGGGGCATAACTATGGCGATATTGCCACTAGTGATGAATGAACCAATGGATGTTCGGGTTCCCCAGGTTCAACGAACATATTGTAAAAAGTTCTGTTTGGGTCCGAATGTGACTTTAAACTTGACTCCCGACTCGAACTCAGTAGAAGTCAAAGGGGACCCGAACCTTGGTGCTTTAAAATACCTGTAAAATGGTCATAGTCAGGGCCAGGGGCTGCAAAGAGAATCAAAATGGGGGTAGGAGAAGGACTATTGCCCTGCAAACAAATGTGGATAGAGAAAATAACTTAAAGGGGTCCTGTCACCATAACAATCATGGTAACAAGGGACGTAAATGAATAACTTAAACTCTGCACTCACAAAGACTAAGGCTTGCTACTTCCAGTCCAGTTAAAAATTTCACCCACAGACCATGGGGCAGAGTATCCATTCATTAGCAGCTTACAAATTTCATCCACAGACCATTGGGCACAGTACCCCTTCATTAGCAGCTAATAAATCTCACCCACAGAGCCAAACAGAGGAGCAGGAGGTGGAAGAGGCAGGGCAGCATGGTGGCTTAGTGGTTAGCACTGCATCTTTGCAGCGCTGGGGTCCTGGGCTCAAATCTGACAAAGGACAGTTTCTGTAAGAAGTTTGTATCTTCTCTCTGTGTTTGCTTGGGTTTCCTTTTGGTACTCTGGTTTCCTCCCACATCCCAAAGACATACTGATGGAGAAATTAGATTGTGATCCCCAATGGGGACAGTGCTGTAAAGCACCGTGTAAATAATAGCACTATATAACTGAGTAAAAGAAATAAAGAGTCAAGGAAGGAGTAAGGCTGTGTTTCCACGGTCAGTAAATGCTTCAGGTTTGATGCTGCGTACATCCGCAGGGTCAAACCTGCAGCGTCCAGATGTTACAGCATAGTGGAGGGGATTTCATGATATCCCATCTCCACTATGTGTTCAGAGACGCAGGCAGCAGACCTGTATATCCAGACATGAGGCGTGTCTTTATAAACCACAGCATGTCTATTTACAATTTGGAGACGCTCTGTCCTCGAAGCGTAAATTTTCCATAGACTATCATTAGATGCGGTAGTCAAGTGTAATAACTGTGAAAACGCAGCTTACTAATTTAAATAAGGTCTTACCTGTCACTGCACATGACCGGGGGTTATCTCAGGCCACCCTAGGCTAGTTCTCACAGTCAGCTGACCGCAAGAACTTGAATGTAGGTGATCGCCGGAGATCTCCGGTGGTCATCTACAAGCTCTGCTATGTCTGAATGTCATGCATTCGGATGTAGCAGAGCTGGACTCGTCATGGGATAGTCATTATTAAGGGCTATGTCAGAACAGGAAATATTTGTGTTTGTTTATTTTTTTTCAGGAGATTGAGAGCGTCGCATGGATTACCAGTATAATAAAATGATAAAAATGTGTCGGAATTAGTGCATCTTAGAGATGTGCCATTTCTGGGGCAGCTGCAGGCTGGTGTTTGTAGCCTGGAGGCGGCCAATGTTCATGGCCCCTTCCTAGGCTATGAATATCAGCCCGCAGCTGTCTGCATAGCCTTTTCTAGTTATAAATACATGCAGCCACACGCTCTGCTCCTGAGTGTCGGTGGCAGTGCCGGGTATTAACCTCTAAAAAGAAGGTGGTCCCTAAAAAAATGGGTTTGTAAATTTTAAGGTAAAAATGAGAAATTGCTGGTCAACTTTTAAACCTTAGATCTTCCTATTATAAAATTATAATTACAAAATTATATTACAAAAATGTTGCTGTGCAAATTAGACATGGTGGAAATGTTATTTATTAACTGTTTTGTGTGACGCGATTCTCTGAATTGAGGGTTTAAAAATTGAAAGTTTGAAAATTGCTAAAATTTTCGCAAAATTTCAATTTTTTTTCACAAATAAACGTATGTCATAGCAAAATAAACTTCACCACTATCATAAAGCATAATATGTCATGAAAAAAATGTCAGAATCAGTGGTATCCATTGAAGCATTTCAGAGTTATTACCTCATAAAGTGTCAGTGGTCAGAATTGAAAACATTGGCCTTATCAGGAAGGTGAAAATAGGCTTCGGGGTGAAGAGGTTAAATGTAAGTCACTTAAAACAACCTACAATTTACAAAACTAGAACCACAAGGAGAAGGTCCACGTGGAGCAACATATTTGTGCAGGGCAGGGATGGTCCTCCTGGAAAAGTAGTGGCCACTGGGGACAACATACTCAGGACAGCTACTGACAGGTCAGTAATTTGGAAATGCTGTTATTCAGGACCATGGGTTGTGAGTGGCTAGGGGGTATCTCCTCAAGGATTTGAGGGATAGAAAGCTGTACACTTCAATGGGACAGTGTGAAGATGCTCAGCGACACTGGTGGTGTTGGTAATGCTGTCACATCCTCTCTGTGCGGAGATTCAGGTGGCACTGCTGATTGTGAACAGGAGATAGATTCCAAGACTGCAGTAAAAAAGGGAGCAGGAGGAAACTTAGATCTGTCAGGCTTTTTAAGGTGTGTATTGCACTGCACCTCATGTTTGGAATTCAGATGCCTCATAATACAGGTGGTGCTTAGGTTCAGAACATTTATGCCTCGCTTCAGGGTCTTACAGTACAGAGTACAAGCCACCTGTCGCTTGAAGAAATACCACTTTATAAGTGTAGAAGCATCACAACTTCACTTTCTTAATTTTGAATGAGGCCCTCCAGTTATTGCTTTCAATGGTGTATGGATGACCCTCCTTATATTTTTTTTCTGGCTTTGAACTGTGTGCAGAGCCTTTATAAATGTAGAAGTACCACAACTATACTTTCTTAATACTGGATGAGGCCCTTCAGTTAGTGCAATAAAGGGTGTATGGATGACCCTGCTTGTGATCTTTGGCAGTCTGCATTGTGCATAGTTTTCATGAATCTAGGAGTACCACTACAGGACAATATGAACAGAATGTGTATGAGGCCCTCCTTTATGTCTAATACAGATTGTATCTGAGATCCCCCTTAAATCTATTTTTTGCATTTCTTGATTTCATAAATTACATTGAAACTTCCAATTTTATAATACATAAAATTATAAATCTTTTGATTTTGGTTTACTTAAACTATTATTTTTTGAAAATACTTTTAACATTTTGCCTTATATACAAGTAATTATACAAGAAAAAATGTTTCTTTTTCCTATAAACTCCAATTTCTCGATTTTTGACTGTTATATTGTCAGTGAAAGTGGAACCATTGTTCTGAGCAGCAATCTGCGAGCCTGAGATGCTTCTAGAGGTTTTCTTCCATTCAGCACTTTTTTTCCATCCATTTGTACATTTTCAGTGCCCCTCAGACCTCCTTGTAGGTTCTGCCAGAAAGATGTTCTGTTCCCATTGACTCTCATTATACTCATTACTCGAAAGGAGCATAAGAGAATTAGGAATTGCTTGGTATGAGCAACAAGCATCAGAACATTTTAGTGCACGCTCATCCCTAATCATTATCCATTTGTAGAAGTCAAGTTTTCAACTTCAGCTTTTTTTACATATGGTGTTACATTTGCATCAAGAATTTTCTGAAAGTTAATTGAATCCATTCTTCCCTCTACCCGTGATATGTTCCCTGTGCCTTTGGCTGCAACACATTCCCAAAGCATGATTAATCCATCCCATGTTTAATGGTTGGAAAGATATTCTTTTCCTGAAATTCTGTGCCCTTATTTCTCCACACATACCTTCGATCATTGTGATCAAAGAGTTCTATTTTAACCTCATCGGTCCACAGGACTTATTTTCAAAATGCGTCAGGCTTGTATAGATGTTCTTTTGCATACTTCTGATCCTGAATTTTATGGTGAGGACTTAGGAGAGGTTTTCTTCTGATGACTCTTCCATGAAGGCCATATTTGTGCAGGTGTCTCTGAACAGTTGAATATTGTACCAAAACTCCGAAGTCTGCTAAATCTTTCTGAAGGTCTTTTGCAGTCAAGCGGAGGCTCTGATTTGCCTCTCTAGAAATCCAACCAGCAGCTCTCACTGTAATTTAGCTTGGTCTCCACTGTTCCTGTTAACTGCCATTTCTTAATTGCATTTCAAACTGAGGAAAGGGCAACTGGAAAACACTTTGCTAACTTCCTATAACCCTCTCCTGCTTTGTGGGCCTCCACCATTTTCATTTTCAGAGTGCGAGGCAGCTGCTTAGAAGAACCCATGGCTGCTGTTTTTTGGCACAAGGGGAAAGAGTTTCTATAAATCTGGGAAATTTGCAGCACCTAGAATTTCCTAACAATGATATTGAACAAGTCATAACCATACCAGGCTAATTAAGGTCTGAAACCTTGGTCTGAGCACACTAATTTCCGAGGGTGCCCAAACTTTTCCTTTTTGTCATTTTACAATGCAAAACATTAAATCTATATTTTGTCTAAAATACAAAGTAAATATGTCATCTTTAACTTTAGGCCTTTTAGAGATCATTTCAGCTTCAACTTGCTTTACTGTTCACAATAACAGTTAATTTCATCAAGAGTGCCTAAACGTTTACATAGCACTGTATGATGTAGCAATTCATTTATACTCATTTTTTAGGGAAAAGAATATAGAACAGATTGTTTTTATTTTTTAATTAGTGTTTTGGTAAATTTGTGTTCATTATTAAATAAGAATTCTGGAACATCTGTTCTTAGAACTCTCTTAGGCCGGTTTCACACGTCAGTGGCTCCGGTACGTGTGGTGACAGTTTCCTCACGTACCGGAGACACTGACACACGTAGACACATTAAAATCAATGTGTCTCTGCAGATGTCAGTGATTTTTCGCGGACCATGTGTCCGTGTGCAAAACACAGAGACATGTCCACGTTTCTCCGGCAGCACGGTCCGCAAAACGTCCCGCAAACGTGCGCACAGAGATCACTGTGCACTCTCCTCCGTGTGCATGTACTGCCGCAGGAGAAACAGCTCTAGAGTTAAGCGCTGTCCCCTGCTTTTGGTGCTGAAGCCGGCATTCATTCCTTCTCCCCAGCAGCGTTCGCTGGAGAGAAGGAATGAAAAATCAATTTTTTTTATTTTTTTTTGTTAAAAATAAAGTTCGGGGTCATCTCCCGCCTCTCACCCCCTGTGCACCTGCCCGTTTGCATTAAAATACTCACCCAGTTCCCTCAATGCCTCCTATCAGCGCCGGCATATATCCACCTCACATAGGGGTGGAGCCGCATATTCATCCCTGTAATGAGCGGTACCACGTGACCGCTCACACAGGACGAGCTGCCGGCGCTGATAGGAGACATTGAGAGAGCTGGGTGAGTATTTTAATGCAAACGGGTGGGCGCACAAGGGGTGGGAGGCGGGAGGTGACTTTATTTTTAACAAAAAAATAAAAAAAACCTTGATTTTTCATTCCTTCTCTCCAGCGAACGCTGCTGGGGAGAAGGAATGAATTCCGGCTTCAGCACCAAAAGCAGGGGACAGCGCTTAACTCTAGCGCTGTCTCCTGCACAGTCCGTGTGGTCCTCTGTTGGCACACGGGCAGCACATGGCTGCCGCACGTGTGCCACACTGATGTGCCACGTGAGCACACGGACACACGGACATGGATAACTCCGGTACCGGAATTATCTGGACGTGTGAGACTGGCCTTAGAAGAAATTTTTCAAGAGTCCCTAATTACTCTGACACTTGTCAATCACTGCTGACAGTAATAGACTGTGTATAACAACAAATTTTTGAAGTAAATAGCATTTTCCACGGATTTACTACAATAGAACTGTTTGAAAAGCCAAAAGGACTTCTGTAACCCCGTCCCAACTGGGAAAATTTTCATTTTGGTAATGTTTAATTTCTCACATTCCCCCGAAAGCCATAATTTTCTTTCTTATTGTTGTCTTTGACATAGACATATGAGCGCCTGTTTTTTGCAGAATAAGTTGCAGTTTTTAAAGACACCATTCATTTTAAGATTCATTGCACTGGTTTTGGAAAAAAATTCTAACGCAGTAAAATTTGAAAAAAAAACCCCAAACAGTTTATCAATTATTATAGGGGGTTTGTTCTTACAGGAATCAATCTGCTTTGCAGTATTACCCCAGGTCAATACAATTTTAGCATGTATGTAGTTGTGCTCAGAAGTTTACATACCCTGGCAGAATTTTTGCTGTCTTGGCTTTTTTTCAGAGAATATGAATGATAACACTAAAACTTTTTCTCCTGTAATGGTTAGTGGTTGGGTGAAGCCATTTATTGTCAAACTACCGTGTTTTCGCTTTTTAAATCATAATGACAACCCAAAACATATTAAGTTCACATACTCCATTTCTTAATACTGTGTATTGCTCTCTAACATCAATGACAGCTTGAAGTCTTTTGTGGTAGTTGTGGATGAGGTTCCTTATTTTCTCAGATGGTAAAGCTGCCCACTGCAAAAAGCCTCCAGTTCCTTTAAATTCCTGGGCTGTCTAGCATGAACTGCACGCTTAAGATCTCCCCAGAGGAGATGGAGATGGCCACTCCAGAACCTTCACTTTGTTCTGCTGTAACCAATGACAGATCGACTTGGCCTTGTGTTTTGGATCGTTGTGATGTTGGAACGTCCAAGTATGTCTCATGCGCCGCTTCTGGGCTGGAGAGTGCACATTTGCCACCAGTATATGCTGATAATGTGCTGCATTCATCTTTCCTTCAACTTTGACCAAGTTTCCTGTGCCTTTGTAGCTCACACATCCCCAAAACATCAGCGATCCACCTCTGTGTTTTACAGTAGGAATGGTGTTCCTTTCATCATAGGCCTTGTTGACCTCTCTCTAAATGTAAAGTTTACGGTTGTCGCCAATAAGTTAAATTTTGGTCTCATCACTCCAAATTACTTTGTTCCAGAAGTTTTGAGGCTTTTCTCTGTGCTGTTTTGCGTACTGTAGGTTTGGTACTATGTGGTATTTGGGCAGTAATGGCTTTCTTCTGGCGACTCGACCATGCAGCCCATTTTTCTTCAAATCCTCCTTATTGTCTGTCCATTAATATGGACACTCTACTACATATTAAAACTGGGCACTATTGCACTTTAGCATGCTTCCTTCCTTCTTTCCTTTATTGGATGCTTAATATATGTGCATTCATTATTTTTCACAATATTCAGCACTGTACTTCATTTTCACTCCATCTTTTTTCACTCACTTAATTCTGTATTCATGATTGCACTGGTATCTACTATTATACAGTACATTACCCTTTTTCCTCTTCTGTATGATTTTTAATATTTTATACAGGTTCACATCCTTTGCACCACTATATGTTTCACTGATTCGCTTTGGGTCCATTTGCATTTTTCCTTCTCTTAACCATTGTTTTATTTTATACCACCACTTTCTGCACACCCATTCCCTTGCTTATATTTTGTCTCCATTTCTTGCCATGCATATTATTTATGTGAATTCTATGGTGTATTGTCAGGTAGGGTCATTTCTGGCACTCTGGGCGTGTGTCCACTGACAGCATCTGTAAACAGCGGTGGGTGGATCGCATGCCGCAGCCTTGCCCACGTGTCCCACGTGGGTGGCGGCTGGGGGTATCGAGCCTCCTCATTTGCCGTGACGCCCTCGCTGGTGTTATAGGACCCGGATGCATCAGTGCTACATGCGCCAATCCATGACCTTTTATGTATGTGTTATGGGAGGCATATGCTTAGTTCGGCTTTCCAGAACTACAAGTACCAGCATCCCATTCCCCACTTGTAGCTTGCGGTCATGTGATAAAAACTAGGTATATTGTGATTGGTCAGTTTGGTTCTCTAAAACTACATGTACCAGCATTCTATAATTTTGAGGGTTATGGGAATATAGTCAATACTCTATATGATTTTTTTCTAGTCTCTGGATGCAAGTTTTATTTATGTTGGTACTTATTTGTTTATTTTCAATCTTTGACTATGTTGTTTATTGCCCATGTTGCGGATTTGTGTACGGATTTTTCTTCACCGTTTTTGAAAAATCTGCAGGTAAAACGCACTGTGCTTTACCTGTGGATTTACCGCGGATTTCCAGTGTTTTTTGTGTGGATTTCACCTGTGGATTCCTATTATGGAGCAGGTGTAAAACGCTGTGGAATCCGCACAAAGAATTGACATGCTGCGGAATATACAATGCAGCGTTTCCGCGCTGTATTTTCCGCACCATGGGCACAGCGGATTTGGTTTTCCATATGTTTATGTGGTACTGTAAACGTGATGGAAAACTGCTACGAATCCACAGCGACCAATCCGCTGCGGATCCACAGCCAAATCCGCACCGTGTGCACATAGCCTAATTCTAACCTTAATTCCAACCCTAGCCCTAATTCTAACCCTAATTGTAACCCTAGCCCTAATTGCAGCCCTAGCCCTAAGTGCAACCCTAGCCCTAAGTGCAACCCTAGCCCTAAGTGCAACCTTAGCCCTAAGTGCAACCCTAGCCCTAAGTGCAACCCTAACCCTAAGTGCAACCATAAGTGCAACCCTAACCCTAAGTGCAACCCTATCCCTAAGTGCAACCCTAAGTGCAACCCTAGCCCTAAGTGCAACCCTAACCCTAAGTGGAAGCATAACCCTAAGTGCAACCCTAAGTGCAACCCTAACCCTAAGTGCAACTCTATCCCTAAGTGCAACCCTATCCCTAAGTGCAACCCTATCCCTAAGTGCAACCCTATCCCTAAGTGCAACCCTAACCCTAAGTGCAACCCTATCCCTAAGTGCAACCCTAACCCTAAGTGCAACCCTATCCCTAAGTGCAATCCTATCCCTAAGTGCAACCCTAACCCTAAGTGCAACCCTAACCATACCCCTAACCCTACCCCTAACCCTAACCCTAACGGAAAAATAAAAATAAATATATTTTCTGTATTTTATTATTGTCCCTACCTATGGGGGTGATAAAGGGGGGGGTTATTTACTTTTTTTTTATTTTGATCGCTGTGATAGAACCTATCACAGCGATCAAAATGTACAGGGAACGAATCTGCCGCACTGCGCATGCGCCCGCCATTTTCTAAGATGGCGGCGCCCATGCGAGAAGACCGAGGACACCGGGAGGGACACTGGGACTAGGTAAGTATGGGGGGGTGCGATCGGACAGCGTGGGGGGGCGGAGGGGAGGACGGGGGAGGGGCGGAGGGGAGAGGAAGGCGCTTAGGACAGGATGGAGGGGTAGGGAACACTGACGGCGACTGCAGATCGCCGCCGTCAGTCGGTGGGGGGGCCAGATAGGGGTCTCCAGCCATGGCTGATGCTATTGCAGCATCGGCCATGGCTGGATTGTAATATTTCACCAAATTTCATAGGTGAAATATTACAGATTGCTCTGATTGGCTGTTTCACTTTCAACAGCCAATCAGAGCGATCATAGCCACGGGGGGGGGGGGGGGCAAAGCCTCCCCCCCTGGGCTGAAGTACCACTCTCCCTGTTCCTGAATGTCGGGTGAAATTGGAGTTAACCCTTATACCCGGCCTGCAGGAACGCGATCATTCTGTGACACAGCATATGCGTCACAGGTCGGATTGGCACCGACTTTTATGACGCATACGCTGTGTCACAGGTCGGGAAGGGATTAAAAAAGAATCAGAAGTTTGTAAAAGCAAAAAAAAAATGTTTTTGTCAATTTTCGTCAAGACTATTTTCATTCTTAAAAAACTGTGTGAGAGCTTGTTTTTTTCATTGATACTATTTTGGGGTAGATATTTCAATTTTATTAATTTTATTACTTCTGCATTTTTGGTGGAGTTGAGAAAACCGAAAAAAACAACAATTCTGGAGTTTTGATTTTTTTTTTCTTTTTACAGTGTTTGCCAATTGGGTTAATTAATTTCAAACATTGTTAGATTAGACTTTCATGGATGCATAAATTTTACATATGTTCCATAAAAAAAGTTGCAAGATGAATTCTGTTTGTTGTTTGTACTACATGCTTTTCCACCTAACAAAGTATTGTGTGCATAGGGATGACAAGTCTAAGGCTGGAATCAAAGTAGTGTATAGCTCCTGCCATATGCTATTGACACTCGGCTCCTGCTCTGCTACGAGCGTGAGCCTAGTGTCAGTGCTCCGATCCTCTCGCATGAGAGAATCGCAGCACAGGTGCGGATCAGACAAAGAGAATGATTTCTTCATTTCCTCCATTGCATGACCCGGCGTATATCGGAATGCAGTGGGATGACATCCAAGTGCAGTTCGATGTTTCACACGCACCCATAGACTTGTATGGGTGAAAGTGAAAAAAGTCTCGCTGCCAATCACAGTATGCTGTGATTGTTCTTGCATGCTGAATCAGCATGAGAAAATAATCGCAGATCTGAGATGCCCCATAGTATAATATTGGACTGAGTGCTATCTGATAAATCATCGGATTGCCCTCAGCCGTGTTATGCGCACATGTGACTCCAGCATATGGCTAATGTTACTCCCCTGTTATGATGTTCAAAATGGCGTCACGTACGATAGAATTATAATGAGAGTCTGTTAGGTTACAACAGGAGTGGGGTATTTGTTTGGATTCTATATACCCACATCGCATGGGGTCCTGACAATCTAGTTGGCCAGTATAACTTAGTAAGAGAAACAAAAAAGAAAGAGATACACTTTTGCTGACAGTGTAGTACTTGTATAGTCAAGATGTATAAAGAATGTAGATGCACATACAAGATCCAAAATGGAGAAAGGCTCATCCTCATGTGGTGGGTCCTCCACATTTATCATCACAGCATAGGCAGTCAGCAGGTTGCAAGATGGAGACCCAAATCACCAGTCTTTTTTAACATGAATGTTATAATCTTTAACAGATTAATAACCAATAAAATCAAGCTTGATGTTTAGCAATAAGTAGCTGCTTCTTCATGGACAATATTGTCTCCTGTGACAATAGACGAATAGGAACCTGAGTGTCCCCACATTCACTTCTTTGAACATCATAAGTGCATTTCAAATCCTTAAAATTCAGACAGAATGGCAAAGGCCCCTGTCTAAATGATCTGGCACTTTGTCATAGTATATGTTGCTGTTAGTAGCATTTGGGATGTAGTGATTGTTTCCAGTGATTTTGCTCATTTATTTCTTGAGCAATGGGGTTGCCAAAAGAAATCCAAGACTTTAAAATAAAGATTAATTTGACACCTAAGTGATACCTAGCTTTAATGAGCAATTACTGAGCAGTGAGCATCAAAGTTCAAATCATGGTTTTCAAAAAGTACTACATGACTATATTAATATTTTCTCACTCTTTTCAAATTTGTCAGCTTTTTTGTTCAAGTCAGAAAATGAAAACAGAATGGGCAAACTTTGTGTTTTAAACTATTTCGTTGTTAAAACTCTCAGATATTTAGCTTGAGAAGAACCTATTGTCTTCTTCTTTGTCATTTAGAGCTCTAATCTTAGATGTCCTTTACAAACTGCAATCATGGTGGTGTAACACCCCAGGAAGGCGCCTGTTAGAGTGGTGCCGCTTTCCTTTTGGGGAGGTTGATGCCATGCCTGGAAGCGTGGAGGATCTCTTTAACAGGTGGTACACACATGCAACATGTTCTGATTCCAGGCCAGAAGGGGAGCTTCCCCAGATATAAAGATTCTGGCTTGGAGTAGGAGTTAGTGAGATAGGGAGAGACAGTCAGTTGGAGGAGAGAGGAGAGGGAGCAGGAGAGCTGGGGCCATACAGCCACATGGTGCTGCAGCTCCAGGCCAGAGAGGAAAAGTGGACAGCGTTGTATCTGTAGAACATGCCAGAGGGGAGAAGCACAGGAGAACTAAAGAGCTGGAAGGGAGCTGCGACTGAGCTCTTTCCTTGCTGAAGCGCAAGAGCTGAGCCCGAGGCTGTGTGGAACTGTATGTCCCATAGCAGAAACCGGAGGGCAGAAGATTCTAGGTCGTCTGTCCACACCCACACCCGAAGGTACAGCAACACAGAGCCCAGAGTCAGAATTAGAGAAACCTGTAAAAAGGCTTGCATTGCCTGCCATGCGGGTACTGTCTTAGGACAGGGAAAGAGAGGACCTTATGTGGAGCCATAGGCAGCAAGTGACTCACCTTACAGTGCAAGAAGGAAGGCTTTTAACCTTACCTGAAAGGGGGATTCATAAACACTTCCAGGCTGACTGGACCTTACCATCACCCGTTACCGGAACCCTGGACTGTGGCTGCTGCTTACTAGTAAAAAAAGGTAAAGAGACTGCAACCTTGTTTTCTCTAGCTCTTTCTGGCACTATACCATCTTTCCCTACAACACTGGGAGCCCTGGGGACCCAGCTTCACCTGTGGGAAGCCCTACCATCCTTGCTGCCATAACATCACCCCAGTGAACCCTTTTAGCAGCTTCAGTCATCCCTGACCGAATACCACAGATGGCATCACAAATAAACTTTATTTCAAATAACCCCTTTAAAGACCTTTCCTTTTACTTGGATGCCCATGGCCACAGACCGGGTCACTGCCACCGTGACCACTCCTTTAACGACCACCGGACCTGGCACGAGTACCCCAGGGTCCTAGCGGACACTCCAAACTTGGCCTCGAACAGAATGGACCGATCTGAAAAATCGGGTCCTTTGCACCATGGACTGTGTGGGCGCAAAGGCAGGACCCGCCCACTGCAGAGACTTTAATGTAAAAAGAACTTGTCCATCAGGAGAGGACGGATCCACCCCCGGAGATGGCTGGCTGGAAAGTGGAGCAAGGACCGCCCACGAAGGAGAGAGAAGGAGGAAGACGCAGGAAAGCATGCAGCAGAGATGGTTAAACGCTACCCGGTAGAAGTGATGGCGGATGACAGTGGAGAGCCGCCGGGACCTGCTGACAAAGGAGTAGACTTCCCCAGGCGGTCACAAGAAAATCCAGACCAGATGACAGCATTGGATCCAGAGCTCCTCGGCGCAGAGATGGAGGAGCTGGCCCGACAACTCCGGCGGACCCAGCTGGCAGCGGTGACAGCATGGAAAGAGTCCCTGCTGAAAAGAGTGATGTGTTAGGGACTGGTGATTTAGGAGCGACATGCGACTAGCTCTGAGCTAGACTCATCATACACAGAAATCATATTGCAGGCAGATGAGCAAAAAATATTCAAACAGAACTTAGCTTATCCTGAAGAGGCAGAAAACGAGATAATCAGGAGTAATCAGAATAGCACTGAATACATTGACAGCCGGCAACAAGTGGAAGTGAAGCAGAGCTAAATAGTAGCCTCCCTGGTGAATAACGAGGCAGCTGATCCAGGAGACCCGCAGGATAATAAACCAAACCACCAGGGGGAGCCAAAAAACCAAAGTCACACAATACCATCTGTGACCACAAGAGGGAGCCTGAAAACGGAGTTCACAACAGTACCCCCCCCTTGAGGAGGGGTCACCGAACCCTCATCAAAACCCCCAGGGCGATCAGGGTCAGCCACATGGAAGGCACGAACCAAATCGGCCGCATGAACATCAGAGGCGACAACCCAGGAATTATCCTCCTGACCATAGCCTTTCCACTTAACCAAATACTGAAGCCTCCGTCTAGAAATACGAGAATCCAAGATCTTCTCCACCACGTATTCCAATTCTCCCTCAACCAGCACAGGGGCAGGAGGCTCAACCGAAGGAACCACAGGCACCACATACCTCCGCAACAATGACCGATGGAACACATTATGAATAGCAAACGATGCCGGGAGGTCCAAACGAAATGACACAGGGTTAAGGACTTCCAAAATCTTATAAGGACCGATAAACCGAGGCTTAAACTTAGGAGAGGAGACCTTCATAGGAACAAAGCGAGAAGACAACCACACCAAATCCCCAACGCGAAGTCGGGGACCCACACAGCGACGGCGGTTGGCAAAGCGCTGAGCCTTCTCTTGTGACAGCTTCAAATTGTCCACCACATGATTCCAAATCTGATGCAACCTATCCACCACAACATCCACTCCAGGACAGTCAGAAGACTCCACCTGATCCAAGGAAAAACGAGGATGAAACCCTGAATTACAAAAAAAAGGCGAAACCAAAGTAGCAGAACTAGCCCGATTATTAAGGGCAAACTCGGCCAATGGCAAAAAAGTCACCCAGTCGTCCTGATCAGCAGAAACAAAACATCTTAAATAGGTTTCCAAAGTCTGATTAGTGCGCTCGGTTTGGCCATTCGTCTGAGGATGGAAGGCCGACGAAAAAGACAAATTAATGCCCATCTTAGCACAAAAGGTCCGCCAAAATCTAGACACAAACTGGGATCCTCTGTCGGAAACAATATTTTCAGGGATCCCGTGCAAACGAACCACATTTTGAAAAAACAGAGGAACCAACTCGGAGGAGGAAGGCAACTTAGGCAAGGGCACCAAATGGACCATTTTAGAAAAACGATCACACACCACCCAAATGACCGACATTCTCTGAGAGACAGGGAGATCTGAAATAAAATCCATGGAAATGTGCGTCCAAGGCCTCTTCGGGACAGGCAAAGGCAACAACAAGCCACTGGCACGAGAACAGCAAGGCTTAGCCCGAGCACAAATTCCACAAGACTGCACAAAGGAACGCACATCCTGCGACAAGGAAGGCCACCAGAAGGACCTAGCCACCAAATCTCTGGTACCAAAAATCCCAGGACGGCCTGCCAACACCGAAGAATGACCTCGGAAATAACTCTGCTGGTCCATCTATCCGGGACAAACAGTCTCTCCGGTGGACAACGGTCAGGTCTATCCGCCTGAAACTCCTGCAGCACTCGTCGCAAATCTGGGGAGATAGCAGACAAAATCACCCCTTCTCTGAGGATACCAGCTGGCTCTGAATCACCAGGAGAGTCAGGCACAAAACTCCTAGAAAGAGCATCAGCCTTCACATTCTTCGAACCAGGCAGGTATGAGACCACGAAATCAAAACGAGAGAAAAACAACAACCAACGAGCCTGTCTAGGATTCAGCCGCTTGGCTGACTCGAGATAAATCAAATTCTTGTGATCAGTCAAGACCACCACACGATGCTTAGCTCCCTTGAGCCAATGTCGCCACTCCTCAAATGCCCACTTCATAGCCAACAACTCCCGATTACCAACATCATAATTCCGCTCGGCAGGCGAAAACTTTCTTGAAAAGAAAGCACATGGCTTCATCACAGAGCCATCAGAGCTTCTCTGTGACAAAACAGCCCCCGCTCCAATCTCAGAAGCATCAACCTCGACCTGGAAAGGAAGGGAGACGTCTGGCTGACATAAGACCGGAGCCGAAGAAAACCGGCGCTTCAGCTCCCGAAAGGCCTCCACAGCCACAGGAGACCAATTAGTAACATCAGAACCCTTCTTGGTCAAATCCGTCAATGGCTTAACAACACCAGAAATATTAGCGATGAAGCGACAGTAAAAATTAGCAAAACCCAAGAACTTCTGAAGACTCTTAACAGATGTAGGCTGAGTCCAGTCATGAATAGCCTGAACCTTGACTGAGTCCATCTCAATAGCAGAAGGAGAAAAAATGAAACCCAAAAAAGAGACCTTCTGGACTCCAAAAAGACATTTTGAGCCCTTCACAAATAAAGCATTGGCACGCAGGACCTGAAACACCATCCTGACCTGCTTAACATGGGACTCCCAATCATCCGAAAAAAACAGAATATCATCCAGATACACAATCATAAATTTATCCAGATATTCGCGGAAGATGTCGTGCATAAAGGACTGAAAGACAGAAGGAGCGTTAGAAAGTCCAAAAGGCATCACCAAGTACTCAAAATGGCCTTTCGGCGTATTAAATGCAGTCTTCCATTCATCACCCTGCTTAATACGCACAAGGTTATACGCACCACGAAGATCTATCTTGGTGAACCAACTAGACCCCCTAATGCGAGCAAACAGATCAGATAACAATGGGAAAGGATACTGAAATTTGACCGTGATTTTGTTTAGAAGGCGATAATCAATACAAGGTCTCAAGGAACCATCCTTCGTAGCCACAAAAAAGAACCCCGCACCAAGAGGGGAGGAGGAGGGGCGAATAAGTCCTTTCTTCAAAGACTCCTTTATATAACTCCGCATAGCAGCATGCTCCGGCACTGACAAATTGAAAAGTCGTCCCTTAGGAAACTTACTACCAGGAATCAAAATTATAGCACAATCACAATCCCTATGAGGAGGTAGAGAACTGAGTTTGGGCTCATCAAATACATCCTGGTAATCTGACAAAAACGCAGGGACCTCAGAATGAGTGGATGAAGCAATTGACACCACAGGAGCATCGCCATGAATTCCCTGACAACCCCAACTTGACACAGACATTGCTTTCCAATCCAGGACTGGATTATGAGTCTGCAACCATGGCAGGCCCAACACGACAACATCATGCAAATTATGCAATACAAGAAAGCGAATCACCTCCTGATGAACAGGAGTCATGCACATGGTCACTTGTGTCCAGTACTGAGGTTTATTCGTAGCCAATGGTGTAGCATCAATTCCCCTTAGTGGAATAGGGAATTTTAAAGGCTCCAAAACAAAACCACAGCGCCTGGCAAATGACAAATCCATCAGACTCAGGGCAGCACCTGAATCCACAGAAGCCATAACCGGGTAAGATGACAGGGAACAAATCAGGGTAACAGACAAAATAAACTTAGGCTGTAAAGTACCGATGGTGACAGATTTATCAATCATTTTTGTGCGCTTAGAGCATGCTGAGATAACATGAGCTGAGTCACCACAGTAAAAGCACAACCCATTTTGCCGTCTATAATTTTGCCTTTCTCTTCTGGTCAGAATTCTATCACATTGCATAGACTCAGGTGTCTGTTCAGAAGACACCGCCAAATGGTGCGCAGGTTTGCGCTCCCGCAAACGCCGATCAATCTGAATGGCCAGAGTCATTGACTCATTCAGACCTGCAGGCATAGGGAACCCCACCATGACATTCTTAATGGCTTCAGAAAGACCTTTTCTGAAATTTGCAGCCAGGGCACACTCATTCCATTGAGTAAGCACCGACCATTTCCGAAATTTCTGGCAGTACACCTCTGCATCATCTTGCCCCTGAGAGAGGGCCAACAACGCTTTTTCAGCCTGGTTCTCAAGATTAGGTTCCTCATAGAGCAATCCAAGGGCCAGAAAAAACGCATCCACACTGAGCAATGCAGGATCCCCTGGAGCCAATGCGAAAGCCCAATCTTGAGGATCGCCACGCAAGAAAGAAATAATAATCTTAACTTGCTGAACAGAATCCCCAGAGGAATGAGGTTTCAAAGAAAGAAACAACTTGCAATTGTTCTTAAAATTCAGGAACCTAGATCTATCTCCAGAAAACAACTCCGGAATAGGTATTCTAGGCTCTGACATAGGACTGTGCACAACAAAATCCTGAATACTTTGTACCCTTGCAGCAAGATGATCTACACTGGAGGCTAAACTCTGGATATCCATATCAGCAGCTGAACTCAGAGCCACACCAAGATTAAGAGGAGGAGAGAAGCTAGACACACAGCAGCTAGACACACGGCAGCAAAAAAAAAAAATCCTCAAGGCTTCTCTTCTCCTGCTTCTGCCATGCAATTAACACTTTATGGGCCGGCTGTACTGTTATGATCCTAGTGGCAAGGATCGCAGGTCGGACTAGCTAAGTAACTGAACAGACTACTAGCTCTGGGGAAGTGGTAACTAGATTGACCTTAACCTGAACCTATCCGCAAACAACTATAGGCAGCCGTGGAACGTTACCTAAAAATCCTAGACGTCTCATCACGGCCTGAGAAACTGACTATTCCTGGAGGGAAAGTAAGTCCTCACTTGCCTCAGTGGAAAACCCCAAAGATATAGAATAGCCCCCCACAAATATTAACGGTGAGTTAAGGGGAAAGCACAAACGCAGAGATGAAATCAGATTTAGCAAATGAGGCCCGCTAATACTAGATAGCAGAAAATAGGAAGGAAACTGTGCGGTCAATAAAAAACCCTATTCAAAATATCCACGCAGAGATTGCTCGAGCCCCCGCACCAACTAACGGTGCGGGGGAAGCAACTCCGTACCCCAGAGCTTACCAGCAAAAAGAAATCACATGTTAGCAAGCTGGACTAGACTCATCATACACAGAAATCATATTGCAGGCAGATGAGCAAAAAATATTCAAACAGAACTTAGCTTATCCTGAAGAGGCAGAAAACGAGATAATCAGGAGTAATCAGAATAGCACTGAATACATTGACAGCTGGCAACAAGTGGAAGTGAAGCAGAGCTAAATAGGAGCCTCCCTGGTGAATAACGAGGCAGCTGATCCAGCAGACCCGCAGGATAATAAACCAAACCACCAGGGGGAGCCAAAAAACCAAAGTCACACAATACCATCTGTGACCACAAGAGGGAGCCTGAAAACGGAGTTCACAACAGGTAACTATACAGACCGCAGTTCCTGATCTTAACACAACACTAGCAGTGGCCGTGGGATGTTCCTGTCACTCCCTGGACACCTCGTCACAGCCAGAGAACTAGCTACCCCTAAAGGTAGAAACAGGAAAGCTATATTGCCTCAGAGAAAATTCCCAAAGGATAGACAGCCCCCCACAAATAATGACTGTGAGAGGAGAAGGAAATGACATACGTAGAAAGAAACAAGATTTAGCAAATGAGGCCACTTCTAGCTAGATAGATAGTACAGGATAGATCACTGTGCGGTCAGTAATAAAAACTAGAAAAAGTCCACCGCAGAGAAATGCAAAAATCTCCACACCTGACTAAAGGAGTGGAGGGCAAAATCTGCTGCCCAGAGCTTCCAGCTTAGCTGAATAGATCCATACTGATAAGCTGGACAAATGAGCAAAACATAGAATGTGCTGAACAATAAAGTCCACACTAGTGGACTGCAAAAGGACAAGCAAGGACTTATCTTTGCTGAACTGGTCAGAGTGTCAGGGAAATCCAAAAGAGCCATGATTCCAAGCAGGAACAATTAACAACTGGCATTGATTGAGGGATAAGGCCAGACTAAAATAGCTGAGCCAGAAAGACGATGAGTGGAAGCAGCTGCTGATGCTAAATCCAAGAAACAGCCATACCACTCAAAACCACCGGAGGGAGCCCAAGAGCAGAACTCACAAAAGTGCTATTTACAACCACCGGAGGGAGCCCAAGAGCGGAATTCACAACAGTACCCCCCCTTGAGGAGGGGTCACCGAACCCTCACCAGAGCCCCCAGGCCGATCAGGACGAGCCAAGTGAAAAGCATGAACCAAATCAGCGGCATGGACATCGGAGGCAACCACCCAAGAATTATCCTCCTGGCCATAACCCTTCCACTTGACAAGATACTGAAGCCTCTGCCTCGAAAGACGAGAATCCAAAATTTTCTCCACCACATATTCCAACTCCCCCTCAACCCACACCGGGGCAGGAGGATCAACAGAGGGAACAACGGGTACCACATATCTCCGCAACAAAGATCTATGGAAAACATTGTGGATGGCAAAAGAGGCTGGAAGGGCCAAACGAAAAGACACTGGATTGATAATCTCAGAAATCTTATAAGGACCAATAAACCGAGGCTTGAACTTAAGGGAAGAAACCTTCATAGGAACATGACGAGAAGATAACCAGACTAAATCCCCCACCCGAAGCCGAGGACCAACACACCGACGGCAGTTAGCAAAACGCTGAGCCTTTTCCTGAGACAACGTCAAATTGTCTACCACATGGGTCCAAATCTGCTGTAACCAGTCCATCACAGAATCTACACCAGGACAATCAGAAGGCTCAACCTGCCCTGAAGAAAAACGGGGATGGAAACCAAAATTCCAAAAACCGGCGAAACCAAAGTAGCCGAACTGGCCCGATTATTATGGGCAAACTCGGCCAACGGCAAGAAAGCCACCCAATCATAATGACCAGCAGACACAAAGCATCTCAAATAGGTTTTCAAGGTTTGATTAGTTCGCTCAGTTGGGCCATTTGTCTGAGGATGGAACGCCGAAGAAAAAGACAAATTAATGCCCATCCTAGCAACAAAAGGCCCGCCAAAACCTGGAAACAAACTGGGAACCTCTGTCAGACACAATATTCTCCGGAATGCCATGCAAACGAACCACATGTTGAAAAAACAATGGAACCAAATCAGAGGAGGAAGGCAACTTAGGCAAAGGTACCAAATGGAATATTTTAGAGAACCGGTCACAAACCACCCAGATAACAGACATCCTCTGGGACACAGGAAGATCCGAAATAAAATCCATGGAAATATGTGTCCAGGGCCTCTCAGGGACAGGCAAAGGCAAAAGCAACCCACTAGCGCGGGAACAGCAAGGCTTAGCCCGGGCACAAGTCCCACAGGACTGCACAAAAGAACATACATCCCGCAACAGGGAAGGCCACCAAAAGGACCTAGCAACCAAATCTCTGGTACCAAAAATCCCAGGATGACCGGCCAACACCGAACAATGGACCTCAGAAATGACGTTACTTGTCCATCTATCAGAAACAAACAGCTTCCCCATAGGACAGCGGTCAGGTTTATCAGCCTGAAATTCCTGAAGCACCCGCCGTAAATCAGGGGAGATGGCAGAAAGAATCACCCCTTCCCTAAGAATGCCAACCGGCTCAAGAACTCCAGGAGAATCAGGCAAAAAACTCCTAGAGAGGGCATCCGCTTTAACATTCTTAGATCCCAGAAGATACGAGACCACAAAATCGAAACGGGAGAAAAACAGGGACCATCGAGCCTGTCTAGGGTTCAGCCGCTTGGCCGACTCGAGGTAAATCAGATTTTTATGATCGGTCAAGACCACAATGCGGTGCTTGGCTCCCTCAAGCCAATGTCGCCACTCCTCAAATGCCCACTTCATAGCCAACAACTCCCGATTGCCGACATCATAATTGCGTTCTGCAGGCGAAAACTTTCGGGAAAAGAAGGCACATGGTTTCATCAAGGAGCCATCAGAATTCCTCTGTGACAAAACGGCCCCTGCCCCAAACTCAGAAGCGTCAACCTCAACCTGAAAAGGAAGAGAAACATCCGGCTGACGCAAGACCGGAGCAGAAGTAAATTGGCGTTTAAGCTCCTGAAAGGCCTCAACAGCCGCAGAGGACCAATTCGTCACATCAGCGCCTTTCTTCGTCAAATCGGTCAGGGGTTTAACCACACTGGAGAAGTTGGCAATGAAACGGCGATAAAAATTAGCAAAGCCCCAAAATTTCTGAAGGCTCTTCACAGATGTGGGTTGAATCCAGTCATGAATGGCTTGGACCTTAACAGGATCCATTTCTATAGACGAAGGAGAAAAAATAAACCCCAAAAAAGAGACCTTCTGAACTCCAAATAGGCACTTAGACCCCTTCACAAATAGGGCATTATCTCGAAGGATCTGGAATACCATCCTGACCTGCTTCACATGAGACTCCCAATCATCGGAAAAAATCAAAATATCATCCAAATACACAATCAAGAATTTAACAAGATAATTGCGGAAAATATCATGCATGAAGGACTGAAATACAGAAGGAGCATTAGAAAGCCCGAAAGGCATCACAAGGTATTCAAAATGGCCTTCGGGCGTATTAAATGCAGTTTTCCATTCGTCACCCTGTTTAATACGAACAAGATTATATGCCCCTCGAAGGTCAATCTTGGTAAACCAACTAGCCCCCTTAATCCGAGCAAACAAATCCGAAAGCAAAGGTAAAGGGTATTGGAATTTGACCGTGATCTTATTAAGAAGGCGATAATCAATACAGGGTCTCAAGGAGCCATCCTTCTTGGCAACAAAAAAGAATCTCGCTCCCAATGGTGACGAAGACGGCCGAATATGCCCCTTCTCCAAAGACTCCTTAACATAGCTCTGCATGGCGGCATGCTCTGGCACAGACAGATTGAAAAGTCGGCCCTTAGGGAACTTACAGCCAGGAATCAAGTCAATAGCACAATCACAGTCCCTATGCGGAGGAAAGGAGCTGGACTTGGGCTCATCGAATACATTCTGGAAATCTGACAAAAATTCAGGAACATCAGAAGAGGGGGAAGAGGAAATTGACATCAAAGGAACGTCACTATGTACCCCTTGACAACCCCAACTAGTCACAGACATAGATTTCCAATCCAGCACTGGATTGTGAACTTGCAACCATGGAAAACCCAGTACAACAACATCATGCAAATTATGTAACACCAGAAAACGGCAATCTTCCTGATGTGCTGGAGCCATGCACATAGTCAGGTGAGTCCAATACTGACGTTTATTCTTGGCCAATGGTGTGGCATCAATACCCCTCAAAGGAATAGGGCTCTGCAAAGGTTGCAAAGAAAAACCACAGTGCCTGGCGAATTCTAAGTCCATTAAGTTCAGGGCAGCGCCTGAATCCACAAATGCCATGACAGAAAAGGATGACAATGAGCAAATCAGGGTCACAGACAGGAGAAATTTAGGCTGCACAGTACTGATGGTAACAGATCTAGCGACCCTCTTAATACGCTTAGGGCAATCAAAAATAGCATGAGCAGAATCACCACAGTAAAAACACAGCCCATTCTGACGTCTGTATCCCCTCTGTTCTGCTCTAGTCAAAATCCTATCACATTGCATAGACTCAGGACTCCGTTCAGAGGATGCTGCCATATGGTGCACCACTTTGCACTCGCGCAGGCGCCGATCAATCTGAATGGCTAGAGACATAGATTCGCTCAAACCAACAGGCGTGGGGAACCCCACCATAACATCTTTAAGGGCTTCAGAAAGACCCTTTCTGAAAATTGCTGCCAGAGCGTCCTCATTCCATTTAGTGAGCACAGACCATTTTCTAAATTTCTGGCAGTATAATTCTGCCGCTTCCTGACCCTGACACAGGGCCAACAAGGTTTTTTCCGCATGATCCACAGAGTTAGGTTCGTCATACAATAATACGAGCGATTGAAAAAAATGCATCTACATTAAGCAATGCCGGATCCCCTGACTCAAGGGAGAAAGCCCAGTCCTGAGGGTCACCACGCAGCAGAGAAATAACTATTTTAACTTGCTGAATGGGATCACCAGAGGAACGGGGTTTCAGAGCAAAAAACAATTTGCAGTTATTCTTAAAGTTCAAAAACTTGGATCTATCCCCATAAAACAAATCTGGAGTAGGAATTCTAGGCTCTAAAGCCGGAGTCTGAACAACATAATCTTGGATACTCTGTACTCTTGCAGCAAGCTGATCCACACGAGAAAACAAACCCTGAACATCCATGCCCGCGCCCAAATCCTGAACCACCCAGAGATTAAGAGGAAGGAAAAAGACAAAACAGACTAAAGAAAAAAAAATGGCTCAGAACTCTTTTTCTTTTCCTTCTTTTGAGATGCATTCAACTCATTTTTGGCCAGTTGCACTGTTAGGGACTGGTGATTTAGGAGCGACATGCGACTAGCTCTGAGCAGGTGGTAACTATACAGACCAGAAACTAAACCAAAAACTAATTGATAATTAACTTTATTTCAAATATAGGAATAACCAACCAACACAACCCCTAAAAAACCTTTCTATATAAAAAAGGTTTAAAAACTGGCCTATTTGTTCATGGGCAAAAAAAGGGGGTACCCAACTATACTCTGATAACTACGCGTCCCTTGGGTACTCCCTGCCTGTCTGCGGAGGTTGGCACCCTCTTGGACGCAATATGGCGCCCCCGCTCCTCGGCGACTGACCCTAAATGCCCTACGGGTCCCTAGTAGCTGGATATTATGGACACTCCACAATTGCCCACACCTAGGGCAGACCTATGTATGAACAAATAAAATGCCAAATGATATTCCACTATAGTGCCTCAATAATCAAGACCAACAAAGTGCCTCAATAATAAGACTTGACTTGACTATGTGTGCACTCTAAAACAAAATTTATATCGGTGAAAATAAGGTGTATCAGTGTAAAATCTTTCATGTGTGTGCTCTTGTAAAATGGAGATCATTATATCTCCCTGGTCATTTTGTGTGATAAGCTACAAATAGATTTAATGTATGGTATATAGATACTGTGGCTAGTCCACTTTGTATTTTTCTTGCTCAAGTCGCTATAAATTTATACTTCCACGGTAGCCCACTAGTACAGCTCCATAGGCACTTCCTTATAGTATCCTCCTTTGTTGTAGGGATTTGCCTAGGGCTTTAAGGGACTGCCGCCGAGGAGCGGGGGCGCCATTTTGCGCTCAAGAGGGTGCCAACCTCCGCTGACAGGCAGGGCAGTCCGGGTAGGGAGTTGTAAGGGCCTAATAGCCAGCGAAGGAGGCTTAGAGCATATGGGTAGGGGTGCCACAGATTATTTCATCAAGTCTTATTATTGAGGCACTTTGTTGGTCTTGATTATTGAGGCACTATAGTGGAATATCATTTGGCATTTTATTTGTTCATACATAGGTCTGCCCTAGGTGTGGGCAATTGTGGAGTGTCCATAATATCCAGCTACTAGGGACCCGTAGGGCATTTAGGGTCAGTCGCCGAGGAGCGGGGGCGCCATATTGTGTCCAAGAGGGTGCAAACCTCCGCAGACAGGCAGGGAGTACCCTAGGGACGCGTAGTTATCAGAGTATAGTCGGGTACCCCCTTTTTTTGCCCATGAACAAATAGGCCAGTTTTTAAACCTTTTTTATATAGAAAGGTTTTTTAGGGGTTGTGTTGGTTGGTTATTCCTATATTTGAAATAAAGTTAATTATAAATTAGTTTTTGGTTTAGTTTCTTGTTTAAATACTAATTTTGGACTATCATTCAAAAGTTTTTTCTTAATTTTTTGTAATATGGCCGGTTTCTTGTCAGGGCCCATCTGTTCTAATACTTGGGTTAGTGAAGCCGATCGGGTGTTTTCAGTTGACTCAGGGTACACAGGCATTGATTCTATTCCATCCATATACTCTATATTTAAGGATCTGACTGGATGTTATAAGAGGTATCTAAAATCCCTGTGGGAAACAAAAGCCTTAGAGAACTATATTAAAAATAGTATTGTACCCAAGGGATTACGGATAAACATTTCTCCATCGCCACGAGTAAATAATCCCTGTCTACTTAAAGCCTGGCAAGAGGAGTCTACAGCTTCATCTGTGAGGTTTATGAAACTGTTGTTAGAGGAGGAGAAAAAGATTCTGGAGACCACTTCGAAACAACTAAATGAACTAATAGAAAAAACTTTACAGTTCAAATCAGACTCTGAATTCAATAAAAAAGAGAGTACCTTGCAAATTTCGGTGGAACGTTACCAGAATCAGTTAAAGAATCGAAAGCATACACAGTTTATGCGGGACTCGGAGGAGTTTAGGACTAACAGGGCATATAACTTCACAGGAAGTATAGACACAACCTCAGAAATTTCCTCCTCGGAGGCAGAGGGCTCTGATACAGAGAGAGCAGGTGGCTATTGGAGACAAAGAGGGAGAGGGGGCTTTACATCATACAGGGGGAGAGGAAAATGGCAGAAACAAAAAGGCTACAGAAACAGATATCAAGGTGGCAGGGATCAAGATCAGGGCTATGGTGGCCAAACAAATGGAGCCGGTGGCTTCGGGGTACCTCCAAGATCCCTGGCCCAAATAGCACCATCTTCGTCCTCGTCTACCTCTATGCCTTCCTCCTCTTTTTTAGAGCAGAGGCCCCTTGGGGGGTACGATTTGAGGAAACGGGTATGAGAACTAGCTATGATGATAATCAGATCTTAAATCTTAGTAACTATGCTCTGTCATCTGGAGAGATCAGTGTATTAAAGAAGGGACTAACATTTGTCCCCACAACATTGTTCAATACTTTTGCATGGGTGAAAGATTTAAACTTGTATTGCCGGAAGTTAAAGTGGAAAAAAAAATTTTCTTTACATAATAAACAACAATGTCTAGAACTTGGTATATCCGAAGAGGATCTTGAAGGGGTTAATATCCTGACAGATCTCTTGGAGGATAATGAGAGGGGGGAAGGTTTGGGTCCACATACTAACCTTAAGCTAAAGAGCAATAAGATGCCTCCCCCTGGGGATTACACTAATATTGACATGTTCTTAAAGGTGGTCGAGGATGACCTCAAAAAGGTTTGCCGCAAAAACGGTAACATGCCGCCAAATTTGAGTGGTGAAGAATGGGAGGCCCTGGAAAAACTTGAGAGAAATGATCAAATTATTGTGAAGCCATCTGATAAGGGGGGCAATTTGGTCATCCTCGACCACAGAAAGTATGTAGGAATGTGTAATCTGATTCTTGAGGACAAAGAGACATATGGCAGACTTGTGAGTGATCCCATGGAAAAATATACCATGCTATTGGTTTCCATCCTAGATGCAGGTTTGAGTGAAAAACTGATTTCTCACAATGAGCATAAATTTTTAGTTCCTCGTACTCCCATGATTCCGACCTTTTACGCCCTCCCTAAGGTCCACAAGGGTCTCTCGCCCTTAAGAGGACGCCCTATAGTCTCAGGTGTGGGCTCACTGAGTCAGAATGTTGGCATTTACGTGGATAACATCTTACGTCCGTTTGTAACATCTTTACCCTCCTATGTAAGGGACACGTCAGATTTACTCCAAAAGATAGATGGCATTGTGGTGGAACAGGGTACCATCTTGGGCTCGATTGATGTTGAGGCCCTATACAGCAGCATTCCACACACAGAGGGCCTTAGAGCACTAGAATACTATCTAAAAACGAGGGCCATCTACTTTGAAGGACACAATAAATTTGTGGTTGAGTTGATGAAATTTGTTCTAACCCACAATTATTTTCTTTTTGACGGTAAGTACTTCCACCAGCTCAGGGGGACTGCGATGGGTTGCTCGTGTGCGCCCTCGTATGCAAATCTCCTCCTGGGCTGGTGGGAGGAAACCGTGGTGTTCCCTGAGAATGAGGGATGGTGGAACAATAAAATATCGGCATGGTACCGATATATAGACGACGTCCTGGTCATATGGAGTGGTACACAAACGGAGTTTAACAGCTTTGTACAGGAATTGAATAGTAACAGGGTTGGCCTAAGATTCACATCGGAAAGTGATACACGTGAACTGGCCTTTCTTGATGTAAAAATTACTATTAATGCCAATGGTATGCTGGATACAAGACTGTTCCGTAAGCCAACTGATACTAATGCCCTTCTTCGGTGGGAGAGTCACCATCCGGTTCCCCTGAAGAGGGGCATTCCTCGAGGTCAATACCTTAGAGCTCGGAGGAATTGTTCCAGTCCCGCCACCTTCAGGGCACAGGCTTACGATCTAAGGGAGAGATTCCGAGATCGGGGTTATCCAGATGAGGTTCTGGATCCAGCCTTCAGGAATGCTATGGGGAGGGATAGACGGTCTCTCTTGTATACCAACAGAGAACTGGAAAGCGAGAATGCTCCGAGGATTATTGGGACTTATGACAATCAAACCAACCGGGTGTTCAGTATCCTCAAGAGACATTGGAGCATTCTACAGATGGATGAAACCCTGACAGGTGTCATCCCAAGTAGACCCCAGATCACCTTCCGGAGAGGACGCTCTCTGAAAGATCGGCTTGTACATAGTCACTATAAAAGAGAAAAACAAGCAGGAACCTGGCTTGATAGACAGGTAAATGGCACTCTTCGGTGCGGAAATTGCTCGTTCTGTGACTTTATAGCACCCTGCAGGAATTTTGCCAGTGCATCAAATGGAAGACAATTCTTCTGCAGGGACTTTGCTAACTGCAGGACCATGGGTGTGGTCTATATGGCCACGTGCGTATGTCCGAAAAACTACATAGGAAAGACCAGGAGAGAGCTGAGGAGGAGGATCGGGGAACATTTGGGTGACATAAAGAACTGCAGGGATACTCCCATAGCACGTCACATCTGGGACGTCCACCAGGGTGACAACAGGGTACTCTCCTTTTGTGTCCTGGAGGTGGTTAAGCAAAATGGGAGAAGGGGTGACTGGGACAGGGTGATCCTACAAAAAGAGACCCAGTGGATATTTAGAATGGAGTCAGTTGTCCCTAGGGGACTAAATGAATGACTAACTTACAGTTGCTTTGTGTGAACTGAATTCACTGATTGAGCTTCCACGTTTCCCTGACATGAATAGAGAGGCTGTGCAGATCTAATAGATGGTTTGCAGTGTATAATTTGGGAGATTATTCAAGATTATAACTCCAATCATTTGCCAAGTATAGGCTTTAGGATAAGATAACTACTGGTGGGGGATGGGCTGACTTCAAAAAAGAGGGGGTATTTAGTGTATATGTTCATGTTCCGGTCAGAGAATCTCTACCCCTCCCCCTCTTTCTGAGAAAAAAGCTGCACCTGCAACCAGGCACAGCATGTCTCCGATGTGATTGTATCACACGGTTCTTTTTCCCATATGCCTCCTGAGGAACCACATCATGGGGGGGAAACGCGTAGAGGTGAGATCTGAACACAGATAAGGGTATCAGGTTTTTAATTGTTCTTTTGGTCTTTCACTATGTGTGCACTCTAAAACAAAATTTATATCGGTGAAAATAAGGTGTATCAGTGTAAAATCTTTCATGTGTGTGCTCTTGTAAAATGGAGATCATTATATCTCCCTGGTCATTTTGTGTGATAAGCTACAAATAGAGTTAA
Organism: Ranitomeya variabilis; assembly: GCF_051348905.1. Lineage (NCBI taxonomy): Eukaryota > Metazoa > Chordata > Amphibia > Anura > Dendrobatidae > Ranitomeya > Ranitomeya variabilis. Next base: position 688,148,989 of record NC_135233.1, read on the forward strand.
TGTATGGTATATAGATACTGTGGCTAGTCCACTTTGTATTTTTCTTGCTCAAGTCGCTATAAATTTATACTTCCACGGTAGCCCACTAGTACAGCTCCATAGGCACTTCCTTATAGTATCCTCCTTTGTTGTAGGGATTTGCCTAGGGCTTTAAGGGACAGCCGCCGAGGAGCGGGGGCGCCATTTTGCGCTCAAGAGGGTGCCAACCTCCGCTGACAGGCAGGGCAGTCCGGGTAGGGAGTTGTAAGGGCCTAATAGCCAGCGAAGGAGGCTTAGAGCATATGGGTAGGGGTGCCACAGATTATTTCATCAAGTCTTATTATTGAGGCACTTTGTTGGTCTTGATTATTGAGGCACTATAGTGGAATATCATTTGGCATTTTATTTGTTTATACATAGGTCTGCCCTAGGTGTGGGCAATTGTGGAGTGTCCATAATATCCAGCTACTAGGGACCCGTAGGGCATTTAGGGCCGAGGAGCGGGGGCGCCATATTGCGTCTAAGAGGGTGCCAACCTCCGCAGACAGGCAGGGAGTACCCTAGGGACGCGTAGTTATCAGAGTATAGTCGGGTACCCCCTTTTTTTGCCCATGAACAAATAGGCCAGTTTTTAAACCTTTTTTTATATAGAAAGGTTTTTTAGGGGTTGTGTTGGTTGGTTATTCCTATATTTGAAATAAAGTTAATTATAAATTAGTTTTTGGTTTAGTTTCTTGTTTAAATACTAATTTTGGACTATCATTCAAAAGTTTTTTCTTAACTATACAGACCGCAGTTCCTGATCTTAACACAACACTAGCAGTAGCCGTGGGATGTTCCTGTCACTCCCTGGACACCTCGTCACAGCCGGAGAACTAGCTACCCCTAAAGGTAGAAACAGGAAAGCTATCTTGCCTCAGAGAAAATTCCCAAAGGATAGACAGCCCCCCACAAATAATGACTGTGAGAGGAAAAGGAAATGACATACGTAGAAAGAAACAAGATTTAGCAAAGGAGGCCACTTCTAGCTAGATAGATAGTACAGGATAGAACACTGTGCGGTCAGTAATAAAAACTAGAAAAAGTCCACCGCAGAGAAATGCAAAAATCTCCACACCTGACTAAAGGAGTGGAGGGCAAAATCTGCTGCCCAGAGCTTCCAGCTTAGCTGAATAGATCCATACTGATAAGCTGGACAAATGAGCAAAACATAGAATGTGCTGAATAATAAAGTCCACACTAGTGGACTGCAAAAGGACAAGCAAGGACTTATCTTTGCTGAACTGGTCAGAGTGTCAGGGAAATCCAAAAGAGCCGTGACTCCAAGCAGGAACAATTGACAACTGGCATTGATTGAGGGATAAGACCAGACTAAAATAGCCGAGCCAGAAAGACGATGAGTGGAAGCAGCTGCTGATGCTAAATCCAAGAAGCAGCCATACCACTCAAAACCACCGGAGGGAGCCCAAGAGCAGAAATCACAAAAGTGCTATTTACAACCACCAGAGGGAGCCCAAGAGCGGAATTCACAACAGTGATGACCATGCAGCACCAGACTTTGCCACCAGTGCTCACAGCCCCGGCGGAGATGGAGAAGGAGATGCTGCAGAAGAGGATGACGACACCTCAGAAACAGACCCTGCAACCAGCACACCAGACCCCAGCGGAGGCGGAGAAGGAGACCAGCACCGTAGGAGCAGATATGGACACTGCCCCAGTAGTGGAGGAGACCCTGTTGTGACCTTTAGAGCCCCCGCCAACCCTAACGCACAGCCAGGTAGTCACAGCAGTAACATGGGACCCCATGGCGGATCTGGGGGGTGCCCTGAAAGAACCGATGGTACCTGAACACTTGTCCCTGGGGGCATGCAAAAAGGAGGCAATATACTGGAGGCACCCCAGGACAGATTGCATGGGGTTCCAGAGGAGGCCCAATCAGGGGCAAACCAAGTTGAAATTGTGGAAAAGGAGGATTTCTGCTGGCAGCAGATACTGAAATTAAAGGGAGAGGAGCAGGAGCGCAGAGCTCAATGGGAGACTATGGAACAACGCAACATACAAGCTAAGGCCCAAATGCGCAAAGCCAGACCCGCTGATCAAGGTAAGCCCAGACAAAGTACCATGGTTTTTTTTAACCTAGATAGAGGATGGGGATTAATCAGAGAACATGGATAATCTTCAGAACTTTTTGTAAATCGCTGTGATGTAGAGTCACACCTATTAAGGTGACACCTGTATCGTGACCTTTACCCTGAAGATCAAGTGACATTTACTTGGCACAAAAAAAAGAGGGGATGGTATACCCTTAATGTTAAAAGATGCACTGAGGAGCATACAGAGTCAATAAAGTCACAGGCAACACACACCCTGGTTGCTGAACTAGTTTAATTGAAGTTACATGTTGTGACATCTGGAAAAGAACTTCCCCAGGCAGGAAGCTGTGAACACCAGGAGCTGCCCTGGAAAAGAAAGTGAGTGACATGACAGAGAATCAATGTTAAAAGTTAAGAGTTAGTTAACCTGGCTATGTGTGTTAACTTAAAGACACTGTGGTCATGAACAATGATTGGTCAAAACTTTCCTTTGTAAATAGTTGGCACCTCTTAAGGTGCACCTTACCGGTTTTACCATGTGCCGGCAACGTGAGTAGAACCCAGAAGAAAAACTGTTTGGCATGGCCGAAGACAAGGCCTAGATTTTTATGCCTTGCAGCCTGCCCAAGCCTATGTTGGGGGTTAGAACGGGTTCCCCCATCATTACTATTGTTGGTGCACAAGGACACCCTGGCATTACAATGTTTGCACTTTGATATGCCAAAAATGTTTGCACCTTTTCACCTGTTTGCACTTATGTAAATTATGTTTGCAACGTTTAAAGAAAAGAGCCTCCCATAAAGGGAAGAAAAAGTTTATCTAACCTGTTTTAATGCATTTCCAAAAATGTCTGCATTTATCTAACCTGTTATTGTTTTTTGTCTCTTTTCCCAGTCTGGGAGTACTGGATTTAATAGGGGGGAATGTAACACACCAGGAAGCCGGCTGTTACAGTGGTGTCGCTTCCCTTTCGGGGAGGTTGATGCCATGCCTGGAAGCGAGGAGGATCCCTTTAACAGGTGATACATACATGCAACATGTTCTAATTCCAGGCTAGAAGGGGGAGCTCTGAACCTGGTTTCAGGGGACCTTCCCCAGATATAAAGAGGGCAGAAGATACTAGGTCATCAGTCTGCACCCACACCCAAAGGCACAGCAACACATAGAGCCCAGAGTCAGAATTAAAGACACCTGTAAAAAGGCTTGCGTTGCATGCCATGTGGGTACTATCTTAGGACAGGGAAAGAGCGGACCTTGAGTGGAGCCATAGGCAGCAAGAGACTCGCCTTACAGTGCAAAAAAGGAAGGCTTTTAACCTCACCTGAAAAGGGGATCCATAATCGCTTCCAGGCCGACAGGACCTTACTATCACCCGTTACCGGTACCCTGGACTGTGGCTGCTGCATACCAGTAAAAAAGATAAAGAGACTGCAACCTTTTATCCTCTAGTTCTTTCTTACACTATACTATCTTTCCCTATGACATCGGGAGCCCTGGGGACCCAGCTTCACCTGTGGGAAGCCTTATCATCCCTACTGCCATAACATCACCCCAGTGGACCCCTTTTAGCAGCATTGGTCATCCCTGACCGAATACCACAGGTGGCGTCATGAACAAACTTTATTTCAAATAACCCCTTTAAAGACCTTCCCTTTTACTTGGACGCCCAGGGCCATGGACCAGGTCACTGCCATCATGACCACCCCTTTAACGACCCCTGTATCCGGCTCGAGTCCCCCAGGGTCCTAGCGGGCACTCCAGTGGCACTGGTGAATTGATTTAATCAGGTTTTTAAGCCATCAGATCAGTTTTCTGGCTAGTGAGCTAGATTTTAGTCAGGCAAATTGGCCATTTGCCCACATCAATATAGATTGACATTGATCTTATTATTACAAAGTGGACAAAAATATGAATTTTGTAAGTCATCCTAAGCGTGGCCATACACCTTAGACAGCTATTCTTTAAGCCCCCCCCCTTAATTCGGGCAGGCGTGCATGTGTTCCCAAAAAAGGATATAGACTATGCTTCAATTTTCTTTCAATGGATTATCTACCACAAGAACAAAGGGATAGACAAGTTGAAATCCAAAGTAAAATAAAAAATTTAAATAGTTTGCCAATCCATCCCAAATTGTCAGTTTGGGCTGACATTCATTTAATGTACATGGTAGCCGTTATCCTTTAGATTTCTGTAAATGAAAGACACATCATTTAAGATGTACATTATCTACATTTGAAGTACATTTAAATAAAAACCATTGTCCTTTTTAAGAAGCCATTTCACACAGGAACCTACAAATTTATACGCTCCATAGTGGAGATAGCTTTATTTTATCAGTTTTCTTACTAAATTAGGACAAAAATGGAAGCCATACACATGGCAGGGGGACATAAATATATATATAAAAAAATAATAAAAACTATACAAAAACATGGAATCAGGTCTTTGCAGGTGCCAATTGTTGTCGGACTTGGTTTCTAGATCCTACAAGGTGAAAAATATTGCATTAGTATTATAGCACTCACATGTTTTATTGATACAGTATCTGAATGTTCATTTTACCCCTGCAAAAATAAGTTTTATATAAAAATTATCTCCAATTTAACTAACCCTAATGTAGTATGTTGCAGACAATTTGTATTCAATCCTAAAAATGCTAAATATTTCTCATTGTATATTTATACCATGTAATTTATTATTTAGCAGGAATCTCAATTGCGTTTTCAACAGTTGACTTTCCAATGGTATGTTTGATTTGACGTCCCAATTTAGAGAGCGACGAGTACACACCATCCTATAATGACTGATTTTTCTATTTTTCAATTACTTCACTATTCAGCTTGGGCACGCTCCCTTACTATGCTTCGGCAAAAATCTTTAAGAAAATTCTCTCTCTGAATTTTCTTTTGATTTATATTTTATAGTTCTTTAGTGTTCTTGTGCTTTTTACTCAAATGAAGTACAGGTTGCTGAAATATTTATAGCGTGTGAAAATGTCTTAGCGTGGTAAAACTATAAAGTGCAGGTTTCAGCCTGATGAACAATCCATAGGAAGAGTCTTAAACATTTTAATATTGCATGCCCTGAAGACTTCTAGTGTCCTTGAAAGTGAACATCCACATAACAAGCAGCAGTGGTTGTCCTGTCCATGTGAATCACTAGGCAAAAAAATAATAAGCATATTCACTTTCCAAAATATGAAAGGGTTTACTTTTAAGGCAAGTGATAATATGAAGCAATCTCAGTGAGGGAAATAGAATTGGCAGAGAAATTAAAATGTTGTAGTTATGTTTAAATGGCATTAAAACTGTCAAAAAAGTTAGGCCAAAGAAAACCTCAATAATCCCAAACTACGTGAATCCATTTAAAGGGCCACTGTCACCCCCCTCCAGCCTTTATAAACTAAAAGAGCCACCTTGTGCAGCAGTAATGCTGCAGTCTAACAAGGTGGCTCTTTTAGTTTTTGATTCATTTATTACCTCAATAAAGCGTTTTAAAAATTGGCCACAAATACCAGATTTTGTACCTGGAGGCGGTCCGAAGCGTCCTCTATGAAGCTCCCAACGGCCGTCACTCTTCTCTTCAGGGGCGATGGTCGCCGCCCCCTGAGCACTGTTGCTTCTTAAATCTGGCGCCTGCGCTGTGCGTGCCTGCCTGGGGCAGGCGCAGTCTTCATTGTCAGTCACAGCTCAGACGCAGGGTGCCTGACTGCGCCTGTGCGGGCAGTGCGGCCACCCTGTTCCTGAATCCCCGCCCCGCACTGTGTTATTCATTATGCACAGTGCGGGGCTGGGGTTCCTGGGCATGCGCACTGCGCTTGTAAGACACTCCCCCGGTCCCCCGCCTTCCAGCGTTGTTCTTTGTGGCTGTTCAAAACGTCGGCAATGAAACCTGTATATTCCGGCAATGCTGGAAGGCGGGGGACTGGGGGAGCATCTGAGAAGCGCAGTGCGCATGCCCAGGAACCCCAGCCCCGCACTGTGCATAATGAATAACACAGTGCGGGCCCCAGGCAGGCACGCACAGCGCAGGCGCCGGATTTAAGAAGCAACAGCGCTCAGGGGGCAGCGACCATCGCCCCTGAAGAGAAGAGTGACGGCCGTTGGGAGCTTCATAGAGGACGATTCGGACCGCCTCCAGGTACAATATCTGGTATTTGTGGCCAATTTTTAAAACGCTTTATTGAGGTAATAAATGAATCAAAAACTAAAAGAGCCACCTTGTTAGACTGCAGCATTACTGCTGCACAAGGTGGCTCTTTTAGTTTATAACGGCTGGGGGGGTGACAGTGGCCCTTTAATTTGAATGCCGTGCCAAGTGTGTATTATCATGGAGAACCTTGCCATTTTGCTCCAAATAACAATTTGCCCTTTTTGTGCAATATTTTAATGTAGAAGTGGAGTGAGAAAGAAGTAGAGAGTTACACAGCAAATACAGGAACTAATTTTTTTAAAAAAATTCATACAAGATTCAACAAAAGGAAACCTGCTGTACTTACAACTTTTTTAAAAATCGAAACGATAGAATAATACGCTATTACTCCATATATTTCTAGCATTTAACCTCGGAAAATGCTACTTACCTGCAGATAAGGGTTAATCTGCAGGTAAATAGCTGAGAATGCTGCCTTGATGCCATACTGAAATCATGCTTAAAGAGAACCGGCCAGCATAATTTTGTAATGTAAAGTAAAGACATGGCTGTAATGGCGCTGTAATACTGACAACATTTACATGTTTGGTGAAGAAATCCGCTTTGTTCTTTTTCTTTAATCACCATTTGACGTTTTCTACCAATTAGATTTTGGTATACATTGGCCGGACTGTTTACTGGGTCTTCTCCTCCATGTCTGTAACCCCCCGGCACCTTCACCTGCCTCCAGTCTGTGAATAACAGGTCACTGCTGGGATTTCAAACTGAGGAGGCAAGTCATTCACAAGACTAGAGGCAGACAGAGGGGCCGGGAAATCACAGAAAGGGAGGAGAAGACCCAATGTACAGTCCGGCACCTGTACTGTACATGTCTTTACTTTACATTACACAATCGTGCTGACAGGTTCTCTTTAAGACTCTATGGAGTTGCAATACTTTTGTGCTCACGTATCCTAGTAGTTATAAAGATGTTCTGTTGTCTATATCCAATGGGGTTTTTTAGTTACCGTAATTGAGTTCTAGAAAAGGTCCTTAAAATCTTACTTTCATTCTGAATGAACTCCTAAAAGCAGTACTCTACAATATTATACTGTGTACAATATATTAACATGCTTACATACTGCAGAATACAATGTCATACTCACTAGTAATGAAATGAAATCAATTCATATCAGGGATTCATATTAGATATATTTTCTTAGTATCTGCTGATCTTGGCAGTAAAGTTGGTGAGAATAGATTTCTAGATTTCCAGGACCGGGCCATCAGACACATCAGTAATTCTGTGGCCGCTGGACGCTAGCCCTGAGAAGTTCCTTTACCTGACATCATCTCCTTTTTTGATTAGTGGCCTTGCACGACTTCATCACACATGTGAGGTTGTGCCAGACCAGTTAATCAAAAGAAATGCAGTAACTTTTATATTTTTATAGTTTTTGTGGGACAAGTTGAACTTTTGCATCATACTGTCCGTTTTATCATGCAATGTACTGGAAAGTGAGAAAGAACAGAAGTTCTGATTGTAGCAAAATAATAGAAAAAAACTAAATTTCCGCAACTGTTTTTTTTATTTAAAGCATTCATTATACAGTAAAATAACCTGAAAATATGATTCTCCAGGTCAGATCGATTACAGTAAACATGCATTTTTTTAATTTTATCTAAGTGGTGAAAAAAAATCAGAAATTTGTAAAAGAAAATTTTGCATGTGTTGCTATTTTCCAAGAGCTGTAACATTTTAAATGTTTGAGCGATGTAGGTGTGTAAGGGCTTTTTTTGTGACCTGAGACAATTTATTTATAGATAACATTTGTGAGTGTTTCCGATGTTATTATGGTCTCTATGTTTTTTTGCGCTGTTTCGGCCACCAAAAACACACAATTCTGGCCTTTTGATTCTTTTTCTTGTTACGCCATTTAATGATCAGTTTAATTTCTTTATATTTTTATAGATCAGACTTTCCAAACAGAGCGATACCACACTGTGTGTAATAATCCAATAATAGTTAATTATTGAAAATAGAGATCTCTAAATTAGCTACAATTCATCATTATGCCTAACCATGTCACATTACGCAAGCAACTCAAAGGACAAAAACTTGACGAGGCTTCTTGAGCTCTGAGGAATGGGAGTCATGTAGCATCATTAGCCTTTGTCCTACAAATTGACCTGCACATTATATTAACATTATGGGAAGCCTGACTTAATATAAAGAGCTAATACACAGACTTTGACTTTTACTGTTGTATATAAATGGCAGCCCAGATCTTTTGTCAACATTAAAGTGCTTCATTAAATTTTGTCCTTCAACCCCTTAGTCTCATGGTCTGACAATACATGCCATATTTCCGCAATACATGTCAGAGCAAACTGCTCACTGCTGTTCAATCTCCAACCATAGCAATGACATTAGGAAGGTCTATTTTAGAAATGTCGACTTGTAACAGACGCACTTGTACACTACCATAGCAACACTATTCTGGAACAGCGTACCCGCTAAACTTAGCAATCTGGAGAAGAAAGAGTTAAAGTATAGGCTAATAATGAGCTTAATAAACCCAACCTCAGATATATTCTGCAGATTATTGTCTGCTTTAACTCTCTCAATTCCAGGGTGCACAGCTTACAGGGAACAGTGCTCTGAAATGTCAAAATGATGCTACAATGTTTCACAGATAATTACAAAGACTTACTTGTCCTGTCTCATGAATGGACGCAGGACAAAAAGGTTGGGCAAATATGGGCAGCATAGCATTATATGATAATTGTTTGATAGCTATGAGCAATTTCTCAGGGCAAAATTTTACTTTTTGAAAAACTGCATATAAAAGATAATTTGGGTGATTTTTTTTAAAAAGTCTTAGTTTACCCCATTTTTTCTCAATATTTGCACAACACTTTCTTATATTTTAAAATTTAAATGCATATCAATTAATTTTATATGTCTTATTTAGGGAAAATGGTGAGAAAAATATATATTTTTGTAAAAAAAAAAGTGATACTCTATTTTAAGGTGCCTTGTTCAATAAATAATATTTACCCTGGTTTTTCTTTTAACCCCTAAAAGATCCATGAATTTTTCATTTTTGCGCATTCGTTTTTACTAACCCTTGTTCAAAGAGCAATAGCTTTTTTATCATTCCATTAACATAGGAAATTACAAAATGTGCAAAATATTTTGCTTGTGTCATCAATTTGTGACCAGTAACTTTTTATTTTGTTCATGGGGCTGTGTGAGGTCTTGCTTTTTGCACCGTAAACTGATGCTTATATTGATATCACTATAGCGTATCAATGAAATTTTGCTTTTTACTGCATGTATTTTTTGTGTGAAGCGCTGAGACAAAAAAATGGTAGTTCTGGCATTTAGATTTTTTTAACCCCTTACTGGCATTGGACATACTAATCCATCCTTGTGACCTGGGACTTAATTCCCATGGACGGAATAGTACTTCTAATGAGATCATCCATGCTCCCGGGTCGAGTGTGGGTGATCGCGGCCTGGTGTCAGCCGATTCTCACAGGTGACACCCAACACTTAGTGCCAGGAGCGGTCAAGGACCACTCCCAGCACATTAATCCCTGGAACACTGTGATCAAACATGATCGCAGTGTTCCGGGAGCAGGCACAGGGGCTTTCCCTCTGCCTTTGGATCGGAGACCCCGGGGCACGCTTCCATGGAGACCCAATGTCATCATGATGACATCCAGGTCTCCAGAGCTGAGAGACTTCCTGTCATGCGCAGTGCATGTCAGGAAGTCTCTAAGGTTAGTGCACAGAAGTTGCAGCACTGACAGCTTCTATAGCATGCAGATCTGCATGCTATAGAAGTGATCAGCCTGCACAAAATGAGTGTCCCATAGTGGGACACAGTGTAAAAGTAAGAATGAATTAAAAAAACCTTTTTAATAATGTAAAAATATTTAAAAAAATACTAAGTAATAATAATAAAAAATATATATTTATTATATCATTAAATAAATATTTGAATAAAAAAATAATATCTACACAATAAAAGTACACATATTTAGTATCGCCGCTTCCGTAACAAACTGACCTATAAAACTGTCCCACTAGTTAACTCCTTTAGTGAACACCATTAAAAAAAAAGCAAGGCAAAAAAACAATGCTTTATCATACCACCGAACAAAAAGTGGAATAACACGCGATCAAAAAGATGGATATAAATAAACATGGTACAGCTGAAAACGTCATCTTGTCCTGCAAAAAACAAGCCCCGATGCAGCTCCATCACCAGAAAAATAAAAAAGTTATAGTCAGAAGAATAAAGTGATGCAAAAATAATTATTTTTTATATAAATAATTTTTATTGTATTAAAGTGCCAAAACATAAAAAATTATAAATGAGGTATCGCTGTCATCGTATTGACCTGAAGAATAATACTGCTTTATCAATTTTACCACACACAGAACATAAAAAACGCCCCTCCAAAGGAAATTCATGAATTGCTGGTTTTTGTTCATTCTGCCTCACAAAAATCGGAATAAAAAGCGATGAAAAAATGTCATGTGCCCGAAAATGGTACCAATAAAAATGTCAACTCATCCCGCAAAAAACAAGACCTCACATGACTCTGTGGGCCAAAATATGGAAACATTCTAGCTCTCAAAATGTGGTGATGCAAAAACTAATGTTTCCATTAAAAAGCGTCTTTTAGTGTGTTACAGGTGACAAACATAAAAACCCGCTATAAATAGTAAATCAAACCACTTTTTATCAGACCCTTAGTTAAGGAAAAATAATGAAATAAAAAATGTATTTATTTCCAATTTTCCATTAGGGTTAGGGTTAGAGTTAGGGCTAAAGTTAGGGTTAGGGTGGGGGCTAAAGGTAGGGTTAGGGTTGGGGCTAAAGTTGGGGTTAGGGTTTGGATTACATTTAAAGTTGGGAATAGGGTTGGGATTAGGGTTGGGATTAGGGTTAGGGGTGTGTCAGGGTTAGGTGTGTGGTTAGGTTTGGACTAAGGTTAGGGGTGTGTTCGGGTTAGGGCTGTGGTTAGGGGTATGGTTAGGGTTGGGATTAGGGTTAGGGGAGTGTTGGGGTTAGGGTTGGAGTTAGAATTGGGGGTTTCCACTGTTTAGGCACATCAGGGGCTCTCCAAATGCAACAATCTCAATTCCAACCAATTCTGAGTTGAAAAAGTAAAACGGTGCTCCTTCCCTTCCGAGCTCTGCCGTGTGCCCAAACAGTGGTTTACCCTGACATATGGGGTATCAGCGTACTCAAGAAAAATTGGACAACAACTTTTGCAGTCCAATTTCTCTTGTTACCCTTGTGAAAATAAAAATTTGGGTGCTAAATATGATTTTTGTGGGGAAAAAATGATTTTTTATTTTCACGGCTCTGCCTTATAAACTCTAGTGAAACACTTTGGGGCTCAAAGTTCTCACAACACATCTAGATAAGTTCCTTGGGGATCTAGTTTCCAAAATAGGGTCACTTGTGGGGGGTTTCAACTGTTTAGGCACATCAGTGGCTCTGCAAACGCAACATGACACCCACAGACCATTCCATCAAAGTCTGCATTTCAAAGCGTCACTACTTCCTTTCTGAGCCCCCATGTGTGCCCAAACAGTAGTTTTCTCCCACATATGGGGTATCAACATACTCAGAACAAATGGGACAACAACTTTTGGGGTCCAATTTCTCCTGTTACCCTTGTGAAAATACAAAATTGGGGACTAAAAAATAAATTTTGTGGAAAAAAAAGATTTTTTATTTTCAAGGCTCTGCGTTATAAACTTTAGTGAAACACTTGGGGGCTCAAAATTCTCACATCACATCTAGATAAGTTCCTCGGGGATCTAGTTTCAAAAATGGGGTCACGTGTGTGGGGTTTCTACTGTTTAGGTACATCAGGGGCTCTGCATTCCAAAGTGGCACTCCTTCTCTTCCGAGCTCTGCCATGCGCCCAAACGGTAGTTCTCCCCCACATATGGTGCATCAGCGTACTCAAGACGAATTGCACAACAACTTTTGGTGCCCAATTTCTCTGAATATCCTGGGGAAAATACAAAATTGGGGGCTAAAAATAATTTTTGTGGAAAAAATATTTTTTTATTTTCACGGCTCTACATTATAAACTTTAGTGAAGCAATTGGGGGTTCAAAGTGCTCACCACACATCTAGATAAGTTTCTTGGGTGGTCTAGTTTCCAAAATGGGGTCACTTGTGGGGGTTTTCACTGCTTAGGCACAACAGGGGCTCTCCAAACGCGACATTGTGTCTGATTTCAATTCCAGCCAATTCTGCATTTGAAAAGTCAAAGATTTAAAAATTGGAACAAGGGTTTACAAATGACCAGCAAAATAGTTAGGGAGCAGCGATGGACGACAGTCGTCCATGGCTGCTCCCTAACTATTTTGCTGGTCATTTGTAAGCCCTTGTTCCAATTTTTAAATGTTTGAATAAAGTATTTTTTGATATTTTACATCCTGGAGCTGGATTCCTACATTTTTCTTCTCAAATTTTCCACGTCCTGGCAGAGATGTCATTTCTATGCTCAGATGATACCACCACAGCGATTTAACTTCTAATGGGTGATGTTATGGACCTGGTGGTTAGGAGCACCCGAAATGACCTGATGGTTAAAATGGAAAAACCTGGGACAAGCTCTGAGGAAGTGGTAACTCTACTGACCGCAATCCCTAATCCTATCACACACACTAGAAATAGCCGTGGAGCGTACCTAACTCTCCCTAGACGCCTCTTCACAGCCTAAGAGCTAACTACCCCTAAAGATAGAAATAGCGGCCTACCTTGCCTCAGAGAAATTCCCCAATGTAAGAGTAGCCCCCCACAAATATTGACTGTGGGTTAAGAGGAAGTAACAAACAGGAATGAAACAGATTTTAGCAAAGGAGGCCGAATCTTCTCTAGACAGACAGAGGATAGGAAAGGGAACTATGCGGTCAGTATTAAAAACTACAAAAACCACGCAGAGTGTGCAAAAAGACCTCCACACCGACTCACGGTGTGGAGGTGCAGCTCTGCACCCCCAGAGCTTCCAGCTAGCAAGGAAATATCATAATAGCAGGCTGGACTGAAACATAGCATGTACTGAGAAATATATTCAAAAACCAATAAACAGCAAATGGACTAGCGAGGACTTAGCTTCTGCTGGAGTAGACAGGTCATCTGAGAAATCCAAGAGAGATCTGAACCAGTACTGAGACATTGACAGCTGGCATGAACTAATGACCTGGGCAGAGTTAAATAGGGAAGCCAGCAGAAGCAATAAACGAGGGCAGCTGAGAAAGCCAACCTCAAAGATCAGCAGTTCCACTTAAAGCCACCAGAGGGTGTCCAAGGACAGAACTCACCAAAGTACCATTCACGACCACAGGAGGGAGCCCGAGAACGGAATTCACAACAGTACCCCCCCTTGAGGAGGGGTCACCGAACCCTCACCAGAGCCCCCAGGCCGATCAGGACGAGCCAAATGAAAGGCACGAACCAAATTGGCAGCATGGACATCGGAGGCAACAACCCAGGAATTATCCTCCTGACCATAGACCTTCCATTTAACCAGGTACTGAAGCTTCTGTCTCAAAATACGAGAATCTAAAATCTTCTCCACCACATACTCCAACTCCCCCTCAACCAACACCGGAGCAGGAGGATCAACGGAAGGAACCATAGGCGCCACATATCTCCGCAACAACGACCTATGGAACACATTATGGATGGCAAAAGAAGCTGGAAAGGCCAAACGAAACGAAACAGGATTGATAATTTCAGAAATCTTATAAGGACCAATGAAACGAGGCTTGAACTTAGGAGAAGAAACCTTCATAGGAACAAAATGAGAAGACAACCAAACCAAATCCCCAACACGAAGTCGGGGACCAACACAGCGACGGCGGTTAGCAAAACGTTGCGCCTTCTCCTGAGACAACGTCAAATTGTCCACCACGTGAGTCCAAATTTGCTGCAACCTGTCCACTACAGAATCCACACCAGGACAGTCAGAAGGCTCAACCTGCCCTGAAGAAAAACGAGGATGAAAACCAGAATTACAAAAAAAAGGCGAAACCAAAGTAGCAGAACTAGCCCGATTATTAAGGGCGAACTCGGCCAATGGCAAGAAGGTCACCCAATCATCCTGATCAGCAGAGACAAAGCATCTCAGATAGGTCTCCAAGGTCTGATTAGTTCGTTCGGTTTGGCCATTTGTCTGAGCATGGAACGCTGAAGAAAAAGACAAATCAATGCCCATCTTAGCACAAAAGGACCGCCAAAACCTAGAAACAAACTGTGAACCTCTGTCCGACACAATGTTCTCCGGAATGCCATGCAAATGAACCACATGCTGAAAAAATAATGGAACCAAATCAGAGGAGGAAGGCAATTTAGGCAAGGGTACCAAATGGACCATCTTAGAATACCGATCACAAACCACCCAGATGACAGACATCCTTTGAGATACAGGAAGATCAGAAATGAAATCCATGGAAATATGCGTCCAGGGCCTCTTCGGGTCAGGCAAAGGCAAAAGCAACCCACTGGCACGAGAACAGCAAGGCTTGGCCCGAGCACAAGTCCCACAGGACTGCACAAAAGAACGCACATCCCGTGACAAGGAAGGCCACCAAAAGGACCTAGCAACCAAATCTATGGTACCAAAAATCCCAGGATGACCAGCCAATACTGAACAATGAACCTCAGAAATAACCCTACTAGTCCATCTATCAGGGACAAACAGTTTCTCCACTGGACAGCGGTCAGGTCTATCAGCCTGAAACTCCTGCAGCACCAGCCGCAAATCAGGGGAGATGGCAGACAAAATCACCCCCTCTTTGAGAATACCAGCAGGCTCAGAGACTCCCGGAGAATCAGGCAAAAAACTCCTAGAAAGGGCATCAGCCTTCCCTGTTGTGAATTCTGTTCTCGAACTCCCTCCTGTGGTCAGGAATGGTACTTTGGCGAGTTCTGTCCATGGACTCCCTCTGGTGGCTGTGAGTGGAGCTGCTTGTTCTGAGGTTCTTTTCTTCAGCTGACCTCGTTTAGTTCTGGCTGGCTGCTCTATTTAACTCCACTCAGATCGTTACTTGATGCCAGCTGTCAATGTCCTAGTACTGGTTCAGTTTTCTCTTGGATCTTTCAGATGACCTGTCTACTCCAGCAAAAGCTAAGTCCCTGCTAGCTTATTTGTTCACCTCTGTTTTCTTATCCAGCTTGCTATTACGATTTTGTCTTGCTAGCTGGAAGCTCTGGGATGCAGAGTGGCACCTCCGCACTGTGAGTCAGTGCGGGGGTCTCTTTTGCACACTCTGCGTGGTTTTTTGTAGATTTTTGTGCTGACCGCAAAGATACCTTTTCTATCCTCAATCTGTTTAGTTAAGGCTGGCCTCCTTTGCTGAATCCTGTTTCATTCCTGTGTTTGTGACTTCCATCTTAACTCACAGTCAATATGTGTCGGGGGCTGCCTATTTCTTTGGGGATTTTCTCTGAGGCAATTTAGGCTTAATTTTCTATCTTTAGGGGTAGTTAGCTCTTAGGCTGTGAAGAGGCGTCTAGGCAGAGTCAGGTACGCTCCACGGCTATTTCTAGTGTGTTGTGATAGGATTAGTGGTTGCGGTCAGCAGAGCTCCCACTACCCAGAGCTAGTCCTGTATTACTAGTTTGCTCATCAGGTCATTCCGGGTGTTTCTAACCACCAGGTCAATCATAACAGCACAGCTGGCCCGTAAAGTGTTAATGCATCTCAATAGAGGGATAAGAGAAGTTCTGAGACCATTTTTTTTTTCCTCTGCAGCGTGTTTTGTTTTTCCTTTCCCCTAAATCTCTGGGTGGTTCAGGACACAGGTGTAGATATGGACATTCAGGGTCTGTCCTCTTGTGTGGATCAATTCACTGCAAGGGTACAAGGCATTCAAGATTATGTAGTTCAGAATCCGATGTTAGAACCCAGAATTCCAATTCCTGATTTGTTTTCTGGTGATAGATCTAAGTTCCTGAATTTCAAAAATAATTGTAGATTGTTTTTTGCTTTGAAACCCTGCTCCTCTGGTGACCCCATTC
Organism: Ranitomeya variabilis; assembly: GCF_051348905.1. NCBI lineage: Eukaryota > Metazoa > Chordata > Amphibia > Anura > Dendrobatidae > Ranitomeya > Ranitomeya variabilis. Next base: position 688,165,259 of record NC_135233.1, read on the forward strand.
AGCAAGTAAAAATCATAATTTCTTTGCTACGTGGCGACCCTCAAGACTGGGCATTTTCCCTTGCACCAGGAGATCCTGCATTGCGTAATGTAGATGCGTTTTTTCTGGCGCTTTGATTGCTTTATGATGAACCAGATTCAGTGGATCAGGCAGAGAAAAGCTTGCTGGCTTTGTGTCAGGGTCAGGATGAAGCGGAGGTATATTGTCAGAAGTTTAGAAAGTGGTCTGTGCTTACTCAGTGGAATGAATGTGCCCTGGCGGCAATTTTCAGAAAGGGTCTTTCTGAAGCCCTTAAGGATGTTATGGTGGGATTCCCCACACCTGCTGGTCTGAATGAGTCTATGTCCTTGGCCATTCAGATCGATCGACGCTTACGTGAGCGCAAAAATGTGCACCATGTGGCGGTGTTTTCTGAGCAGAGGCCTGAGCCTATGCAATGTGACAGGACCTTGACCAGAGCTGAACAGCAAGAGTACAGACGTCAGAATGGGCTGTGTTTTTACTGTGGTGACTCCACTCATGCTATCTCTGATTGTCCTAAGCGCACTAAACGGTTCGCTAGGTCTGCCACCATTGGTACGGTACAGCCAAAATTCCTTTTGTCCGTTACTCTGATTTGCTCTTTGTCGTCCTATTCTGTTATGGCATTTTTGGATTCAGGCGCTGCCCTGAATTTGATGGACTTAGAGTTTGCCAGGCGCTGTGGTTTTTTCTTGGAGCCCTTACAGTATCCTATTCCATTGAGAGGAATTGATGCTACACCTTTGGCCAAGAATAAGCCTCAGTACTGGACTCAATTGACCATGTGCATGGCTCCTGCACATCAGGAGGATATTCGCTTTTTGGTGTTGCATAATCTGCATGATGTGGTCGTTTTGGGTTTGCCATGGCTACAGGTCCATAATCCAGTATTGGATTGGAAATCAATGTCTGTATCCAGTTGGGGTTGTCAAGGGGTACATGGGGATGTCCCATTGTTGTCTATTTCGTCTTCCCATCCTTCTGAAGTACCTGAGTTCTTGTCAGATTACCAGGATGTATTTGATGAGCCCAAATCCAGTGCCCTACCTCCTCATAGGGATTGCGATTGTGCTATTAATTTGATTCCTGGTAGTAAGTTTCCGAAGGGCCGACTGTTCAATTTATCTGTGCCAGAACACGCTGCAATGCGGAGTTATATAAAGGAGTCCTTGGAGAAAGGGCATATTCGCCCATCGTCGTCACCATTGGGAGCAGGGTTCTTTTTTGGGGCCAAGAAGGATGGTTCTCTGAGACCTTGTATAGATTACCGCCTTCTCAATAAAATCACCGTTAAATTTCAGTACCCTTTGCCGCTACTGTCTGATTTGTTTGCTCGGATTAAGGGGGCTAGCTGGTTCACCAAGATAGATCTTCGAGGGGCGTATAATCTTGTGCGTATTAAACGGGGCGACGAATGGAAAACAGCATTTAATACGCCCGAGGGCCATTTTGAGTACTTGGTGATGCCATTCGGGCTTTCTAATGCTCCATCTGTGTTTCAGTCCTTTATGCATGACATCTTCCGAAAGTACCTGGATAGATTCATGATTGTATATTTGAATGATATTTTGGTCTTTTCGGACGATTGGGAGTCTCATGTGAAACAGGTCAGAATGGTGTTCCAGGTCCTTCGTGCTAATTCCTTGTTTGTGAAGGGGTCTAAATGTCTCTTTGGAGCTCAGAAGGTTTCATTTTTGGGCTTCATTTTTTCCCCTTCTACTATCGATATGGACCCTGCTAAAGTTCAGGCCATTTATGATTGGACTCAGCCTACTTCTGTGAAGAGCCTACAGAAATTCCTGGGCTTTGCGAATTTTTACCGTCGCTTCATCGCTAATTTTTCTAGTGTTGTTAAACCATTGACTGATTTGACCAAGAAAGGTGCTGATGTGGTGAATTGGTCCCCTGCGGCCGTTGAGGCCTTTCAGGAGCTGAAGCGTCGTTTTACTTCGGCCCCTGTGTTGTGTCAGCCAGATGTTTTGCTCTCTTTTCAGGTCGAGGTTGATGCTTCTGAGATTGGGGCAGGGGCTGTTTTGTCTCAGAGAAGTTCTGATGGCTCCTTGATGAAGCCGTGTGCTCTCTTTTCTAGAAAGTTTTCGCCTGCTGAGCGTAATTATGATGTCGGCAATCGGGAGTTGTTGGCTATGAAGTGGGCATTTGAGGAGTGGCGACATTGGCTTGTGGGAGCCAAACATCGCGTGGTGGTCCTGACTGATCACAAGAATCTGACTTACCTCGAGTCCGCCAAGCGGTTGAACCCTAGACAGGCTCGATGGTCACTGTTTTTCTCCCGTTTCGATTTTGTGGTCTCATACCTTCCGGGATCTAAGAATGTGAAGGCTGATGCCCTTTCTAGGAGTTTTTTGCCTGATTCTCCGGGAGTCCCTGAGCCGGCTGGTATTCTTAAAGAGGGGGTGATTCTGTCTGCCATTTCCCTGATTTGCGGCGGGTGCTGCAGGAGTTTCAGGCTGATAGACCTGACCGCTGCCCAGTGGAGAAACTGTTTGTCCCTGATAGATGGACTAGTAGGGTTAATTCCGAGGTTCATTGTTCGGTGTTGGCTGGTCATCCTGGGATTTTTGGAACCAGAGATTTGGTTGCCAGGTCCTTTTGGTGGCCTTCCTTGTCACGGGATGTGCGTTCTTTTGTGTAGTCCTGTGGGACTTGTGCTCGGGCCAAACCTTGCTGTTCTCGCGCCAGTGGGTTGCTTTTGACTTTGCCTGTCTCGAATAGGCCCTGGACACATATTTCCATGGATTTTATTTCTGATCTTCCTGTCTCTCAAAGGATGTCTGTCATCTGGGTGGTTTGTGATCGGTTTTCTAAGATGGTCCATTTGGTACCCTTGCCTAAATTGCCTTCCTCCTCTGATTTGGTTCCATTATTTTTTCAGCATGTGGTTCGTTTGCATGGCATTCCGGAGAACATTGTGTCGGACAGAGGTTCCCAGTTTGTTTCTAGGTTTTGGCGGTCCTTTTCTGCTAGGATGGGCATTGATTTGTCTTTTTCTTCAGCGTTCCATCCTCAGACAAATGGCCAAACCGAACGAACCAATCAGACCTTGGAAACCTATCTGAGATGCTTTGTTTCTGCTGATCAGGATGATTGGCTGACCTTCTTGCCATTGGCCGAGTTCGCCCTTAATAATCGGGCTAGTTCTGCTACTTTGGTTTCGCCTTTTTTTTGTAATTCTGGTTTTCATCCTCGTTTTTCTTCAGGGCAGGTTGAGCCTTCTGACTGTCCTGGTGTGGATTCTGTGGTGGACAGGTTGCAACAAATTTGGACTCACGTGGTGGACAATTTGACGTTGTCTCAGGAGAAGGCGCAACGTTTTGCTAACCGCCGTCGCTGTGTTGGTCCCCGACTTCGTGTTGGGGATTTGGTTTGGTTGTCTTCTCGTTATGTTCTTATGAAGGTTTCTTATCCTAAGTTCAAGCCTCGTTTCATTGGTCCTTATAAGATTTCTGAAATTATCAATCCTGTGTCGTTTCGTTTGGCCCTTCCAGCTTCTTTTGCCATCCATAATGTGTTCCATAGGTCGTTGTTGCGGAGATATGTGGCACCTATGGTTCCTTCCTTTGATCCTCCTGCTCCGGTGTTGGTTGAGGGGGAGTTGGAGTATGTGGTTGAGAAGATTTTAGATTCTCGTATTTCGAGATGGAAGCTTCAGTACCTGGTTAAGTGGAAGGGCTATGGTCAGGAGGATAATTCCTGGGTTGTTGCCTCCGATGTCCATGCTGCCGATTTGGTTCATGCCTTTCATTTGGCTCGTCCTGATCGGCCTGGGGGCTCTGGTGAGGGTTCAGTGACCCCTCCTCAAGGGGGGGTACTATTGTGAATTCCGTTCTAGGGCTCCCTCCTGTGGTTGTGAATGGTACTTTGGCGAGTTCTGTCCTTGGGCACCCTCTGGTGGCTTTTAGTGGAACTGCTGATCTTTGAGGTTGGCTTTCTCAGCTGCTCTCGTGTATTGCTGCTGCTGGCTTCCCTATTTAACTCTGCCCAGGTCATTAGTTCATGCCAGCTGTCAATGTCTCAGTACTGGTTCAGATCTCTCTTGGATTTCTCAGATGACCTGTCTACTCCAGCAGAAGCTAAGTCCTTGCTAGTCATTTGCTGTTCATCGGTTTTTGAATATATTTTTCAGTGCATGCTATGTTTCAGTCCAGCCTGCTATTATGATATTTCCTTGCTAGCTGGAAGCTCTGGGGGTGCAGAGCTGCACCTCCATACCGTGAGTCGTGTGGAGGTCTTTTTGCACACTCTGCGTGGTTTTTGTAGTTTTTTATACCGACCGCATAGTTCCCTTTCCTATCCTCTGTCTATCTAGAGAAGATTCGGCCTCCTTTGCTGAAATCTGTTTCATTCCTGTGTTTGTCACTTCCCTCTTAACTCACAGTTAATATTTGTGGGGGGCTACCTTTACTTTGGGGAACTTCTCTGAGGCAAGGTAGGCTGCTATTTCTATCTTTAGGGGTAGTTAGCTCTTAGGCTGTGAAGAGGCGTCTAGGGAGAGTTAGGTACGTTCCACGGCTATTTCTAGTGTGTGTGATAGGATTAGGGATTGCGGTCAGTAGAGTTACCACCTCCTCAGAGCTTGTCCCAGGTTTTCTGTTTTAACCATCAGGTCACTTCGGGTGCTCCTAACCACCAGGTCATAACACAGACTATGAAGTGTATTGGTGTCTGTGATACCTGGTCAGGTGAACTCCTTCAGTGCCATGAGACGTACCATCACTCCCCTTAGCGGCAGAGCATCAGTACTGCAACGATCAAGACTCTGGGGCGCTGCACTCCCCCCCGGTTAAATCCAGTACTCCCGGACTGGGAAGAAAACAACAATACATGTCAGCAAAAGACATACAAATTTTGGAATGCAATAAACAATTGATAGGAAATAATAACAGTGCTTCCCTTTATGGGAGGTGAGGTTTCTTAAACGTTACAAACAAACATAGTTAAATATTTTAAATAACACACTATAAATAACTTCTACTACCCAGCTGGGTATTCTACTAAGTGCAAATTCTGAACAATAATTTAACTTTGCCTCTAAGGATGTATAAGCTGGATCCACTAAAGGCTTACTATAAAACTCCTAAAATATAAATTAACTTTTCTTCATTTCTCTCTTCTAAGTGCAACACCTTCTTCTTAATTTCTTGATTTGCCTTATGCAGGACCGCCTGTCTATCTGCCCAGGCCTACTGCCTCTTTTCTTAGCACAGGACTACTGAGCCATCTCTCTATGGCTCCTAGGAGGACTCACCCACTAACCCCTATGGGTTCACGTCCTGTCCTCAATTTCTAGCAACATTATCAAACATTTTCTATAACTAACTAACTGGCTACATATAACTTGTTATGTAAAACATTATTCACTTTCTCTTAAGGCAACATTGTATATTAAGTGCAACTGGTGAACTTCCCCTTTACGAGGGGACCAAGTCTCTTCAAGTCCGTGTAAGGCAGGAACTCCTATACTGTTTCCAGGAACAGTGTCTTCGCAAAGAGTTCTTTTTCTTGTAAAACCAGTAGAGGGGACCCTTAATAGGGTGCGAACTATTTACAACACAGTTTGTGAACCATTCACCATCCATGATTCGGCAGTAGTGTTGAGCATTCCGATACCGCAAGTATCGGGTATCGGCCGATATTTGCGGTATCGGAATTCCGATACCGAGTTCTGATATTTTTGCGATATCGGGAATCGGGATCGGAATGCATATTCATGTGTAAAATAAAGAATAAAAATAAAAAATAGGGATATACTCACCCTCTGACGCGCCCTGGTACCAACCGCTGCAACCGGCAGCCTCCGTTCCTAAGAATGAGCGAGTGATGGACCTGGGATGACGTCGCGGTCTTGTGATTGGTCACGTGAGCGGTCACATGAGCGGTCACGTGACCAATCACAAGCTGCCACGTCATCGAAGGTCCTTCACTCGCTCATTCTTAGGAATGGAGGCTGCCGGTTGCAGCGGTTACTACCAGGGCACGTCAGAGGGTGAGTATATCCCTATTTTTTATTTTTATTCTTTATTTTACACATGAATATGGATTCCAGGGCCTGAAGGAGAGTTTCCTCTCCTTCAGACCCTGGGAACCATCCAGGATCACTTCCGATATTTGTGTCCCATTGACTTGTATTGGTATCGGGTATCGGTATCGGCGATATCCGATATGTTTTTGGATATCGGCCGATACAATCCGATACCGATACTTTCAAATATCGGAAGGTATCGCTCAACACTATTCGGCAGTCTTTTCAAAATAGGGGGTATAAAGGAGTAAGAAGAAAAACCAAAAGCAAAAATAAAAAACAATAGGGATCCCGGGTAAACAAAGGGATCCCTTTAAGAATAACCCTGGTTGGGTATAAGGCAGCAAAACATCAGGAAGACAAACAGTTAACTATTTACAGTTTCAGGTTTCCGAGGTTTAGTTGGACGGCTTCCAGGGCTGCACCTGGCACTTAACCCTTCTTGGCCTGGGAAAAGTGAGGTCCAGGGTTACACCCAGTCATGGACAAACGGAGTTAATCCATTTTTCATGTACGGATAAATCATGTGCAGCGATGGAGGTCTGCGCGGCTTGAGCATGGGCATTTGCTGCAGCAGAGGTAGCGGCTGCTTCAAGATCAGTCACTGGAACGGGGTCAGCAGCTGTGGCACTAGCAGTCGCTGGGGTGGTGTCGGTCGTCAGGGCAGGGTGATATATAAAGAACCTGGCACTCAACTTGAATTTAAGGAATTTATTCTGTAGTACGATCAAAACGTTTCGGCCTGGTGTGGCCTTCGTCAGTTACTACAAGGTTACAGGCAAAATCAAAAGTTACATCCTTCTGTAAATACATATATAAATAGAGACAAAAATGACAATAACAAAAGTAAAACGAAAACAAGGTATATACAATGAATCAAACGGTCATAGTGGGTAGCTTACTGAAAATCTAGTACAACTAGAGGAGCCAACAGTGCCTCCCAGAGCCCCCTAACGTGGGTAGGTAAGGTGGAGAGAACGTAGAAATGTGCATACCGTACAGTAGAATGACTGAGTGTCCACTCAGTAGATCTGATGGTTCTATAATTTATCTAAGTGACAAAAAGGGGGAAAGTCTGTTGTCATGATTCTCAATGGCGAGAGAACATAGCCCAGCATATATGAGAACTAGCTCTTGGAAGATGGAAACTATACTGACCATGAACTAAACCTGCCGCACAACTAGAAGTGGCCGGGTAGCATGCCTACGTTTTTTTATCCCTAGATGCCCAGCGCCAGCCGGAGAACTACCTAATCCTAGCAGAGGAAAAGACAGTCCTGGCTCACCTCTAGAGAAATTTTCCCAAAAGGCAGACAGAGGCCCCCACATATATTGGCGGTGATTTTAGATGAAATGACAAACGTAGTATGAAAATAGGTTTAGCAAAAATCGAGGTCCGCTTACTAGATAGAAAGAAGACAGAAAGGGCACTTTCATGGTCAGCAGAAAACCCTATCAAAACACCATCCAGAAATTACTTTAAGACTCTAGCATTAACTCATAACACCAGAGTGGCAATTTCCGCTCACAAGAGCTTTCCAGACACAGTAACGAAACAGCAGCTGTGAACAGGAACAAAATGCAAAAACACACAAGGACAAAAGTCCAACTTAGCTGGGAGTTGTCTAGTAGCAGCACATGCACAGAAAGGCTTCTGATTACATTGTTGACCGGCATGAAACTGACAGAGGAGCAAGGTTATATAGCGACTCCCACATCCTGATAGGAGCAGGTGAACAGAGGGGATGATGCACACAAGTACAATTCCACAAGTGGCCACCGGGGGAGCCCAGAATCCAATTTCACAACAGTACCCCCCCCTCAAGGAGGGGGCACCGAACCCTCACCAGAACCACCAGGGCGATCAGGATGAGCCCTATGAAAGGCACGGACAAGATCGGAGGCATGAACATCAGAGGCAGTGACCCAAGAATTATCCTCCTGACCGTATCCCTTCCATTTGACCAGATACTGGAGTTTCCGTCTGGAAACACGAGAGTCCAAGATCTTTTCCACAACGTACTCCAACTCACCCTCAACCAACACCGGAGCAGGAGGCTCAACGGAAGGCACAGCCGGTACCTCATACCTGCGCAACAATGACCGATGAAACACATTATGAATCGAAAAGGATGCAGGGAGGTCCAAACGGAAGGACACAGGGTTAAGAATCTCCAATATCTTGTACGGGCCGATGAACCGAGGCTTAAACTTAGGAGAAGAAACCCTCATAGGGACAAAACGAGAAGACAACCACACCAAGTCCCCAACACAAAGCCGAGGACCAACACGACGACGGCGGTTGGCAAAAAGCTGAGTCTTCTCCTGGGACAACTTCAAATTGTCCACCACCTGCCCCCAAATCTGATGCAACCTCTCCACCACAGCATCCACTCCAGGACAATCCGAAGATTCCACTTGACCGGAGGAAAATCGAGGATGAAACCCCGAATTACAGAAAAACGGGGACACCAAGGTGGCAGAGCTGGCCCGATTATTGAGGGCAAACTCCGCCAAAGGCAAAAAAGCAACCCAATCATCCTGATCCGCAGACACAAAACACCTCAAATATGTCTCCAAGGTCTGATTAGTCCGCTCGGTCTGGCCATTAGTCTGAGGATGGAAAGCAGACGAAAAAGACAAATCTATGCCCATCCTAGCACAGAATGCCCGCCAAAATCTAGACACGAATTGGGTCCCTCTGTCAGAAACGATATTCTCCGGAATACCATGCAAACGAACAACATTTTGAAAAAACAGAGGAACCAACTCGGAAGAAGAAGGCAACTTAGGCAAGGGAACCAGATGGACCATCTTAGAGAAACGGTCACACACCACCCAGATGACAGACATCTTATGAGAAACAGGCAGATCCGAAATAAAATCCATCGAGATGTGCGTCCAAGGCCTCTTCGGGATAGGCAAGGGTAACAACAATCCACTAGCCCGAGAACAACAAGGCTTGGCCCGAGCACAAACGTCACAAGACTGCACAAAGCCTCGCACATCTCGTGACAGGGAAGGCCACCAGAAGGACCTTGCCACCAAATCCCTGGTACCAAAGATTCCAGGATGACCTGCCAATGCAGAAGAATGAACCTCAGAGATGACTCTACTGGTCCAATCATCAGGAACAAACAGTCTACCAGGTGGGCAACGATCAGGTCTATCCGCCTGAAACTCCTGCAAGGCCCGCCGCAGGTCTGGAGAAACGGCAGACAATATCACTCCATCTTTAAGGATACCTGTGGGCTCAGAATTACCAGGGGAGTCAGGCTCAAAACTCCTAGAAAGGGCATCCGCCTTAACATTCTTAGAACCCGGTAGGTAAGACACCACAAAATTAAACCGAGAGAAAAACAACGACCAGCGCGCCTGTCTAGGATTCAGGCGCCTGGCAGACTCAAGGTAAATTAAATTTTTGTGGTCAGTCAATACCACCACCTGATGTCTGGCCCCCTCAAGCCAGTGACGCCACTCCTCAAAAGCCCACTTCATGGCCAAAAGCTCCCGATTCCCAATATCATAATTCCGCTCGGCGGGCGAAAATTTACGGGAAAAAAAAGCACAAGGTCTCATCACGGAGCAGTCGGAACTTCTCTGCGACAACACCGCCCCAGCTCCGATTTCAGAAGCGTCGACCTCAACCTGAAAAGGAAGAGCAACATCAGGCTGACGCAACACTGGGGCGGAAGAAAAGCGGCGCTTGAGCTCCCGAAAGGCCTCCACAGCATCAGGGGACCAATCAGCAACATCAGCACCCTTCTTAGTCAAATCAGTCAATGGTTTTACAACATCAGAAAAACCAGCAATAAATCGACGATAAAAGTTAGCAAAGCCCAAAAATTTCTGAAGACTCTTAAGAGAAGAGGGTTGCGTCCAATCACCAATAGCCTGAACCTTGACAGGATCCATCTCGATGGAAGAGGGGGAAAAAATGTATCCCAAGAAGGAAATCTTTTGAACCCCAAAAACACACTTAGAACCCTTCACACACAAGGAATTAGACCGCAAAACCTGAAAAACCCTCCTGACCTGCTGGACATGAGAGTCCCAGTCATCCGAAAAAATCAGAATATCATCCAGATACACAATCATAAATTTGTCCAAACAATCGCGGAAAACGTCATGCATAAAGGACTGGAAGACTGAAGGGGCATTTGAAAGACCAAAAGGCATCACCAAATACTCAAAATGGCCCTCGGGCGTATTAAATGCGGTTTTCCACTCATCCCCCTGCTTGATTCGCACCAAATTATACGCCCCACGGAGATCAATCTTAGAGAACCACTTGGCCCCCTTTATACGAGCAAACAAATCAGTAAGCAGTGGTAACGGATATTGATATTTAACCGTGATTTTATTCAAAAGTCGATAATCAATACACGGCCTCAAAGAGCCGTCTTTCTTAGACACAAAGAAAAAACCGGCTCCTAAGGGAGATGACGAAGGACGAATATGTCCCTTTTCCAAGGACTCCTTTATATATTCTCGCATAGCCGCGTGTTCAGGCACAGACAGATTAAATAAACGACCCTTAGGGTATTTACTACCCGGGATCAAGTCTATGGCACAATCGCACTCCCGGTGCGGAGGTAGTGAACCAACCTTGGGTTCTTCAAAAACGTCACGAAAGTCAGACAAGAATTCAGGAATCTCAGAGGGAATAGATGATGAAATGGAAACCAAAGGTACGTCCCCATGAGTTCCTTTACATCCCCAGCTTAACACAGACATAGCTCTCCAGTCGAGGACTGGGTTATGAGATTGCAGCCATGGCAATCCCAGCACCAAAACATCATGTAGATTATACAGCACCAGAAAGCGAATAACCTCCTGGTGATCCGGATTAACACGCATAGTCACTTGTGTCCAGTATTGTGGTTTATTACTAGCCAATGGGGTGGAGTCAATCCCTTTCAGAGGTATCGGAGCCTCCAATGGCTCCAAATCATACCCACAGCGTTTGGCAAAGGACCAATCCATAAGACTCAAAGCAGCGCCAGAGTCGACATAGGCGTCCGCGGTAATAGATGACAAAGAACAAATCAGGGTCACAGATAGAATAAACTTAGACTGTAAAGTGCTAATTGAAACAGACTTGTCAGGCTTCTTAGTACGCTTAAAGCATGCTGATATAACATGAGTTGAATCACCACAATAGAAGCACAACCCATTTTTTCGTCTAAAATTCTGCCGCTCGCTTCTGGACAGAATTCTATCACATTGCATATTTTCTGGCGTTTTCTCAGTAGACACCGCCAAATGGTGCACAGGTTTGCGCTCCCGCAGACGCCTATCGATCTGAATAGCCATCGTCATGGACTCATTCAGACTCGCAGGCACAGGGAACCCCACCATAACATCCTTAATGGCATCAGAGAGACCTTCTCTGAAAATCGCCGCCAGGGCGCACTCATTCCACTGAGTAAGCACAGACCATTTGCGGAATTTTTGGCAGTATATTTCAGCTTCATCTTGCCCCTGAGACAAGGACATCAAGGCCTTTTCCGCCTGAAGCTCTAAATGAGGTTCCTCGTAAAGCAACCCCAAGGCCAGAAAAAACGCATCCACATTGAGCAACGCAGGATCCCCTGGTGCCAATGCAAAAGCCCAGTCTTGAGGGTCGCCCCGGAGCAAGGAAATTACAATCCTGACCTGCTGTGCAGGGTCTCCGGCAGAGCGAGACTTCAGGGACAAAAACAATTTGCAATTATTTTTAAAATTTTGAAAGTGAGATCTATTCCCCGAGAAGAATTCAGGCAAAGGAATTCTAGGCTCAGACATAGGTGCATGAACAACGAAATCTTGCAAATTTTGTACCTTTGTGGCGAGATTATTCAAACCTGTAGCTACACTCTGAAGATCCATTTGAAACAGGTGAACACAGAGCCATTCAAGGATAAGAAGGAGAGAAAGAGAGGAAGGCTGCAGTATAGGCAGACTAGCAAGTGATTCAATTAAGAGCACACTCAGAACTAGAGGGAAAAAAAAAAAAAAAAAAATTGTAGCAGACTTCTTTTTTCTCTCCTTTCTCAGCCAGTAATTTAACCCTTTTTTTTTTTGGGCCGGTCAAACTGTCATGATTCTCAATGGCGAGAGAACATAGCCCAGCATATATGAGAACTAGCTCTTGGAAGATGGAAACTATACTGACCATGAACTAAACCTGCCGCACAACTAGAAGTGGCCAGGTAGCATGCCTACGTTTTTTTATCCCTAGATGCCCAGCGCCAGCCGGAGAACTACCTAATCCTAGCAGAGGAAAAGACAGTCCTGGCTCACCTCTAGAGAAATTTTCCCAAAAGGCAGACAGAGGCCCCCACATATATTGGTGGTGATTTTAGATGAAATGACAAACGTAGTATGAAAATAGGTTTAGCAAAAATCGAGGTCCGCTTACTAGATAGAAAGAAGACAGAAAGGGCACTTTCATGGTCAGCAGAAAACCCTATCAAAACACCATCCAGAAATTACTTTAAGACTCTAGCATTAACTCATAACACCAGAGTGGCAATTTCCGCTCACAAGAGCTTTCCAGACACAGTAACGAAACAGCAGCTGTGAACAGGAACAAAATGCAAAAACACAGAAGGACAAAAGTCCAACTTAGCTGGGAGTTGTCTAGTAGCAGGAACATGCACAGAAAGGCTTCTGATTACATTGTTGACCGGCATGAAACTGACAGAGGAGCAAGGTTATATAGCGACTCCCACATCCTGATAGGAGCAGGTGAACAGAGGGGATGATGCACACAAGTACAATTCCACAAGTGGCCACCGGGGGAGCCCAGAATCCAATTTCACAACAGTCTGTTGTATTAAAAGATAAGGAAAGGTAGGGGTGCACATGTGTAAATATCGTGAGATCCCTTAGGGGAGAAGCGGTACCTGTAGTCTGCTTTTTGTAACGAGCAGAAAGCATGTCTGAGTGCTGTAAATGAAAGTAAAGTATGCAAGTCAGGCTTAGAACTGTGAGTCGGCGTCATGGTGGCCGGAGGTGGTGAAGGTATTACCTGATGGTGTGCGGGTCTTGACGCGGTGTCCACCGCTGTCGGAGTGATGCCCGGAGTGTGGAGATGCCTATACTGCGTTCCTTAAATGTGAAAAGGCCGGACCGGAAATGACAAACCGGAAGTGGCCGTGTACAGCTAACGTGACTGACAGGATTGTGTCAGCCAACCAGAGGGCGCTGACAAGAGAGAGGCGGGACAACGCTGCAGAGTTGCGGAGAGAACGTAGGGTAGCGTGGAGATCGCTCGAGAGTTACGTTGATACCGCTAGAGAGTTGTGTAAAATAACTCTGGAGCGTTGCGGAGAGAACGTAAGGAAATGACCGTGCTGGTGGACGAGGAGGGTGATACGTGCTCAATCCACTGTGCCCCGCAGAGAAGAGGAAGAGTCCTGGAGTTTCAATATAGTCGGCTCTAGGGAGACAGATAAACATTGTTAAGAATCTTGAAATAACAGAAATGAGATAAATAACATAGTACATATTTCATTATAATTATAGGGAGATAGACATAAATGATAAAACATCTCCAGGGTAAAGAGGATTTGTACCTGATGGAAGAAGAAGTGTCAAACCTTATGTGAAAGTGAGGTCATAATCTCTATTGAGACCTCTAGGATGTAGGGTGTCGAGGGTATGGATCCAAAACGATTCCCTCTGTTTGAGGGAAGCCAGTCTGTCACCTCCACGTCTAGGTAGTGGTATCTGTTCAATTACTTGAAACATTAATTGTGAGATATTATGGCCTTTAGATATAAAATGCTGTGGGATAGGTAAAAGTTTGTTCCCACATCTGATCGTGGATTTATGTTTAGAGATACGTTCCCGAATGGATCTGGTCGTCTCTCCCACATACAGCATACCACATGGACATTTGATAACGTAAATTACGTATGATGATTCACAGGTAAAGTAGCCTTTAATTGGGAAAGATCTACCAGAATGTGGATGGTGGAATGAATTGCCCCTCAGGACGTTGCTGCACTGGGCGCAGTGGAGGCAAGGAAAGGTCCCTACCCTAGGATTCTGGAGGAACCTTTGTGTAGGTAATCTTCTATCGGATCCTAGATCAGCTCTAACTAGTGAATCTCTGAGATTACACGGTCTCCTGAAACAGGGGAGGAATGGTTCCCTGAATTCAGGGATATTGGGATGGGCAGTTTTGAGCAAATGCCAATGTTGACGTATGTTTCTATGGAGTATATAGGCGAATGGGTGGAAGGTATGAACGAAAGGAATACGATTTTGATTTTGAGGTTTCGGTCTGGTATTATGGTTGGTTGGTTGTGATTCTTGAAGAATTGAGTCTGGGTAACCCCTCGCTTGAAATTTAGTCTTCATTTCGGATACCCTTTGTGTTCGTAACTCAGTGTCTGAGACTATGCGGGTAACCCGCTGAATTTGAGATTTGGGAATTGCCTTCTTGATGGCATGGGGGTGCCAGCTCTGGTAATGTAGAAGGCTATTCCTGTCAGTGTTTTTAATGTGGATGTCTGTGCTTAGGTTGCCCTGTTGATCTTTAATGACTACTGTGTCCAAAAAATTCATCCGATGGGGATCATGGGCCATGGTAAAGGAGATACCTGGCCAGGCAGTATTAAGGAAATCCACGAAAGACAGGAGGGACTCCAACGTGCCCCCCCACATGCAAAAAATGTCGTCAATATAGTGTTTCCAGAGTAAAATGTTGGTCTGGAAACACGGATCTGGATAGATGAGGCTCTCCTCAAAGTCAGCCATGTTGCAGTTTGCGTAGGGGGGCGCTACGTTGGAGCCCATCGCGGTCCCCCGTACCTGTAGGTAAAATTGATCCTGAAAAAGAAAGAAATTGCAGTTCAGAACGGTAGTAAGTAGTTCGACTATCAAGTCGGTTTGGTGTTGATGGGTCCCCTTGGACAGGAGGAGTTTTCTTACTGAATTGATGCCCTCATTGTGTGGTATCGATGTGTATAGGTCTTTCACGTCCAGCGATGCCAATATGGCATCTGCTGGGATGGTGCCTATGTCACGAATTGTCTTCAGAAAAGCCCCTGTATCCAGCAAGTATGATTTTGTAGATTGGATGTGTGGGGTAAAGATTTTCTCCAGGAAAATCGCTATTGGGGACAGGATTGAATCTGTTGCCGCCACTATAGGTCTGCCGGGGGGGTGCTCGAGGTTTTTATGGATCTTCGGTAGAGTATAGTATACGGGAACTATTGGATGATCGTTGGTGAGATAGTTGCAAGTTTTTAGATCCAAGACCCCAAGTGATGTGTACTTACGTAAAATTGTTGTAATTTTATTTTTGATGGAAAAAGTGGGGTTGGAATCTAACTTATGGTAGATGGTTGTATTCTCTAATTGTCTCTTAATCTCGTTAAGGTAGTCCCGTCTATCCATTATAACAATCGCGCCCCCCTTATCGGCTGGTTTAATTATCAGACTAGAGTCAGATTGAAGAGACTGTAATGATTGGCGTTCACTTTGTGTGAGGTTGGGAGGATAATAGAGGTGTCCCAACTCAATTTCATTACGGAGTTTGCAAAAGGAATCCTGAACAAACTGTATGAAAGTTTCCAAGGCGTGAGAGCCTCGTGGGGGTCTGAACCGACTTTTGACATGTAACCTCAGACTTTCTGCTGACAGTAATTGGGGAGTTGATGGGACTCTCGGGGTATCTATAATGGTATTCTGTGGATCTGAGAAGTATACTTTTAATCGTAGTAACCTAAAGAACCTCTGTAGGTCCATATCGAGGTCAAAGGTTCGGTAACGATAAGTAGGGCAGAAAGATAGTCCCTTCTGGAGGACACTACAGTCTGATGCTCCCAGAGTTCTAGATGAAATGTTCACAACAAGGGACTCAGTACCTGTGAGCGTGTAGTCCGTGTTGAGTTTGCGTCCCTGCTGAAGTCTCTGGCTCCTCCGCGTCCTCTTCTTCTGCCGCGTTGGGTGCGTTGTTCTAAAAAACGGGAGGTGGAGGGAATAGAGGAGCTCCTGTCCTGTTCGGAACCCGAGGACGTGTAGTCTGTAGAGGAACGATGTCGTGTTCTGATGGTGGAACGCGGAGTGGAGTAGTTGTCCTGCCATCTATATACCCTTTTGGCCTCGTAGTCTTCTGTATCCCGGGCAAATTTCAGGCGTTTTCTATTTTCGATGTCCTTACGATGTTGTTCCGTTTTAGTCTTGATGTCGGCTTTCAGTTGATTTAGTTCTTCCGGAGTACCTGTGGATGAGAGCTGGATCTCAATAGCCTTGACCCTTTCAGAACTGGTCTCAATCTCTTTTTGTAGGTGGTCAATAGTAAGGGTGATGAGATCGAAGGAGCACTTATTTAAAATTTGTTCAAATTTTGTGCAATACTCGGGTGAGTCTCGGAAAAGGGTGGGGCGTAATGGGACTCTAAGGCCCCTAGGAATACGTTGTACCCGAAGATATTCGGACAACGTTGCACAATGTAATTCAATATTTATATGGTGTCGCACCTCCCGTTCCAGGTCCCGTCCTCTGGTCTCGCGGGGTGCGGTTTTAAGGAAGTCACACGGGTATTTAGAGAGGGATAGGATGCTGGTGGTCTCCTCTGTGTTGTAGGAAAAGGTGTTGGTGGACATGACCGAGGGAGCATGCTATCACGTACGGGGATAGGTACAGTAGGCAAAACACGTGAGCACTGTTACGGTGGTGCACAGGTAGGTTCCCAAACCATATACATGTGATATATAAAGAACTTGGCACTCAACTTGAATTTAAGGAATTTATTCTGTAGTACGATCAAAACGTTTCGGCCTGGTGTGGCCTTCGTCAGTTACTACAAAGTTACAGGCAAAATCAAAAGTTACATCCTTCTGTAAATACATATATAAATAGAGACAAATATGACAATAACAAAAGTAAAACGAAAACAAGGTATATACAATGAATCAAACGGTCATAGTGGGTAGCTTACTGAAAATCTAGTACAACTAGAGGAGCCAACAGTGCCTCCCAGAGCCCCCTAACGTGGGTAGGTAAGGTGGAGAGAACGTAGAAATGTGCATACCGTACAGTAGAATGACTGAGTGTCCACTCAGTAGATCTGATGGTTCTATAATTTATCTAAGTGACAAAAAGGGGGAAAGTCTGTTGTATTAAAAGATAAGGAAAGGTAGGGGTGCACATGTGCAAATATCGTGAGATCCCTTAGGGGAGAAGCGGTGCCTGTACTCTGCTTTTTGTAACGAGCAGAAAGCACGTCTGAGTGCTGTAAATGAAAGTAAAGTATGCAAGTCAGGCTTAGAACTGTGAGTCTGCGTCATGGTGGCCGGAGGTGGTATTACCTGATGGTGTGCGGGTCTTGACGCGGTGTCCACCGCTGTCGGAGTGATGCCCGGAGTGTGGAGATGCCTATACTGCATTCCTTAAATGTGAAAAGGCCGGACCAGAAATGACAAACCGGAAGTGGCCGTGTACAGCTAACGTGACTCACAGGTCAGGGCAGGGTCGTCCTTCATACCTGCTTCAGATGCGGTTCCTCCGGTGCCGGTCTGCACCGTCTCCGCTGGGGTCTGGAATGCTGGTTGCGGGGCATTGTGCTGCGACGTTGTCATCTCTGCTTGCAGCATCTTGCTTTCCGGCAGGGCCTGGCTTTCCAACTTCGGAGCGCTGGAATTTCTCTCCTGCTCCAGACCAGACAAGGATGCCGACAGGCGTCTGGTGAGGTTCCCGATGAAGGTCTTCTTCCACCCGACCTCAGTGCTCTGCTGCGTCCGCAGGAGTTGGTCGCTGAGCTCGTCCACTCCGGCCTGCAGGAAGTCAGGGCCAACAGGTGATGCCTGGCTGCGGTATCTCTCTGGGTAGCTGGGGGAGTCCTCTGCTCTGACCCCATGCTCCGATCCCGGGTGGCTGGCCATGGCATCCTCCACGTGGCTGACTTCCTCTTTGTCCTTTTCCCGCTCTCTCCTTCATGGGCGGTTTCGCTTTCTTTGCCTCCGCCCTCCACTGAGAATCAGGAGGCGGATCTCGGCTGCTGACGGACACGTCCTCAAGGGGCAGAAATACTTAGACTGGGCGGCCATTGTCTTTCGTGCTCTTCCACTTGTCTACGCCCACTTCCACGCCCTTCTTCTTCTCCTGCGCTCCTTGTTACTCTGTAATGGCGGCGGTTTTGGCGGGAACCTTTGGCGGCAAGTGGCAATCCACAGTCTTTGCAATAAGTCACAGTTCAAGCACAATAAATCACAGTTCCAAGGCACACATGACCTGATTCTTCAGGCTTAAGTAGATCCTGTTCGTGACACCAAGTTTGGAGCGCCCCCAGAATCAGGGCCGTGGGGTACTCGGTACCGGGTCTCTCTGTCTCAGTTCTGGGATCGTCACGGTGGCTAGACCCGGTCCGTGACCCTGCTAAGGGGCGTCCAATGAAAGTTGTAGGTGGTGGTGCGTGGTGCAGGTCACAATGAATAACGAGGACACAGGGTTGCACTCTCTTTACCTCTTTACTGAAAGCTTCAAGATCCTCAATCCAGAGTACGGTTAACAGGGCTGTCTGAGACCGGCCGGTCCGATGGCACCTCCAGAGTTCCCTTTGCAGGTGGAAATCTGTGCCTACCTTCTAGCGCCTCTGTGTTGTAGTACTTCCCTGCTGAGCACCACGGGATAGTCCTCACAACTGTTGTGTCTGTTTCTGATTTTCTTTCCCACAACTTATGTCTGTTCTGATGTTCTTCTCCGTCCCCCAGATGATATGGATAGGACGCACCCGTGTGATGGGTAGGCCTAGAGTTCTTCCGGGACCCTAGTGGCGCCCCTCTCCCACAGATGCCCCCTATGTCTGCTTAGGTGATTTAGGTGAGACAGCCAACCTATAATTAACTGTCCTGCCGTTGGTTTGAAGTAATACTTGGAGCACAATACTTCCTCGGCGTTCCGGCCACCGGCTACGCTCCTCAGTAGGATGTTGCCTCGGTCTTACGGCACGACTCCTACTGGTGTTATCTCCTTTTTGCTTTGATCTCATTTCTCACTCTCCACAATAAACCTCGCTTCTTGTCCTTTCTTGAGATACCGCCGCAATGTAGTACAGGCGCGGTTCCTTAACGTTCTGTCCTTTTCGCTAGGCCTCTGTCAGGATCCCACCCCTGACAGGGACCCCCCCTGAATCTTCCCCTGCAACACCCTCTGCCACAGGATGTTGCCCGGTTCCAACCCAGTCAGCTTCTTACTAACTTTCTATCTAACCCCCAGTTTTACCAGATTGTGAGGAGTGGCCTAATACATAGCGCCCTTAGCTCCCCCTGGAGGCCAGACTATGAAGTGTATTGGTGCCTGTGATACCTGGTCAGGTGAACTCCTTCAGTGCCATCAGACGTACCATCACTCCCCTTAGCGGCGGAGCCTCAGTGCTGCAACGACCAGGACTCTGGGGTGCTGCACTCCCCCCCGGTTAAATCCAGGACTCCCGGACTGGGAAGAAAACAACAATACATGTCAGCAAAAGACATACAAATTTTGGAATGCAATAAACAAGTAATTGGAAATAATAACAGTGCTTCCCTTTATGGGAGGTGAGGACTCTTAAACGTTACAAACAAACATAGTTAAATATTTTAAATAACACACTATAAATAACTTCTACTACCCAGCTGGGTATTCTACTAAGTGCAAATTCTGAGCAATAATTTAACTTTGCCTCTAAGGACGTATAAGCTGGATCCACTAAATGCTTACTATAAAACTCCTAAAATATAAATTAACTTTTCTTCATTTCTCTCTTCTAAGTGCAACCCTGTTGTGAAATTGGATTCTGGGCTCCCCCGGTGGCCACTTGTGGAATTGTACTTGTGTGCATCATCCCCTCTGTTCACCTGCTCCTATCAGGATGTGGGAGTCGCTATATAACCTTGCTCCTCTGTCAGTTTCATGCCGGTCAACAATGTAATCAGAAGCCTTTCTGTGCATGTTCCTGCTACTAGACAACTCCCAGCTAAGTTGGACTTTTGTCCTTGTGTGTTTTTGCATTTTGTTCCTGTTCACAGCTGCTGTTTCGTTACTGTGTCTGGAAAGCTCTTGTGAGCGGAAATTGCCACTCTGGTGTTATGAGTTAATGCTAGAGTCTTAAAGTAATTTCTGGATGGTGTTTTGATAGGGTTTTCTGCTGACCATGAAAGTGCCCTTTCTGTCTTCTTGCTATCTAGTAAGCGGACCTCGATTTTTGCTAAACCTATTTTCATACTACGTTTGTCATTTCATCTAAAATCACCGCCAATATATGTGGGGGCCTCTGTCTGCCTTTTGGGAAAATTTCTCTAGAGGTGAGCCAGGACTGTTTTTTCCTCTGCTAGGATTAGGTAGTTCTCCGGCTGGCGCTGGGCATCTAGGGATAAAAGAACGTAGGCATGCTACCCGGCCACTTCTAGTTGTGCGGCAGGTTTAGTTCATGGTCAGTATAGTTTCCATCTTCCAAGAGCTAGTTCTCATATATGCTGGGCTATGTTCTCTCGCCATTGAGAATCATGACAGTTTGACCGGCCCCAAAAAAAAAGGGTTAAATTACTGGCTGAGAAAGGAGAGAAAAAAGAAGTCTGCTACAATTTTTTTTTTTTTTTTTTTTCCCTCTAGTTCTGAGTGTGCTCTTAATTGAATCACTTGCTAGTCTGCCTATACTGCAGCCTTCCTCTCTTTCTCTCCTTCTTATCCTTGAATGGCTCTGTGTTCACCTGTTTCAAATGGATCTTCAGAGTGTAGCTACAGGTTTGAATAATCTCGCCACAAAGGTACAAAATTTGCAAGATTTTGTTGTTCATGCACCTATGTCTGAGCCTAGAATTCCTTTGCCTGAATTCTTCTCGGGGAATAGATCTCACTTTCAAAATTTTAAAAATAATTGCAAATTGTTTTTGTCCTTGAAGTCTCGCTCTGCCGGAGACCCTGCACAGCAGGTCAGGATTGTAATTTCCTTGCTCCGGGGCGACCCTCAAGACTGGGCTTTTGCATTGGCACCAGGGGATCCTGCGTTGCTCAATGTGGATGCGTTTTTTCTGGCCTTGGGGTTGCTTTATGAGGAACCTCATTTAGAGCTTCAGGCGGAAAAGGCCTTGATGTCCTTGTCTCAGGGGCAAGATGAAGCTGAAATATACTGCCAAAAATTCCGCAAATGGTCTGTGCTTACTCAGTGGAATGAGTGCGCCCTGGCGGCGATTTTCAGAGAAGGTCTCTCTGATGCCATTAAGGATGTTATGGTGGGGTTCCCTGTGCCTGCGAGTCTGAATGAGTCCATGACGATGGCTATTCAGATCGATAGGCGTCTGCGGGAGCGCAAACCTGTGCACCATTTGGCGGTGTCTACTGAGAAAACGCCAGAAAATATGCAATGTGATAGAATTCTGTCCAGAAGCGAGCGGCAGAATTTTAGACGAAAAAATGGGTTGTGCTTCTATTGTGGTGATTCAACTCATGTTATATCAGCATGCTTTAAGCGTACTAAGAAGCCTGACAAGTCTGTTTCAATTAGCACTTTACAGTCTAAGTTTATTCTATCTGTGACCCTGATTTGTTCTTTGTCATCTATTACCGCGGACGCCTATGTTGACTCTGGCGCTGCTTTGAGTCTTATGGATTGGTCCTTTGCCAAACGCTGTGGGTATGATTTGGAGCCATTGGAGGCTCCGATACCTCTGAAAGGGATTGACTCCACCCCATTGGCTAGTAATAAACCACAATACTGGACACAAGTGACTATGCGTGTTAATCCGGATCACCAGGAGGTTATTCGCTTTCTGGTGCTGTATAATCTACATGATGTTTTGGTGCTGGGATTGCCATGGCTGCAATCTCATAACCCAGTCCTCGACTGGAGAGCTATGTCTGTGTTAAGCTGGGGATGTAAAGGAACTCATGGGGACGTACCTTTGGTTTCCATTTCATCATCTATTCCCTCTGAGATTCCTGAATTCTTGTCTGACTTTCGTGACGTTTTTGAAGAACCTAAGCTTGGTTCACTACCTCCGCACCGGGAGTGCGATTGTGCCATAGACTTGATCCCGGGTAGTAAATACTAGGGTTGAGCGACTTTCATTTTTTTAAGATCGAGTAGGGTTTTGGGAAACCCGATTTTGTCCAGAGTCGAGTCGAGTGCAGTCGGCCGATTATCGCTAAAAGTCGGGGATCGACCGAAACACGAAACCCAATGCAAGTCAATGGGGAAGCATAGTCGGCAGTGAGTGGAGGCCAGGAAAACACCTACAGTGCCCATTTTAATGCCAAAAACATCCATTCTTGTTTCTGAAGCTTGCCAATCTTAATTAACTGTATAATAATAGTTGGGCATAGGGAATTGGGGGAAAGTTGTGGGGGGAGTAGGGCTGGCTCAAGTTTTTCGTGGGCCCAGGAAATGCGGACTACGTCACGGCGGTGTTGCAGGGAAAGGTAAGTATTTAAAAGTTGCAAGTGCTGTGATCCTGAGCAAGCAGGGGGGGCCCACTCGTTCGCATTGCCACTGGCACAGGGCCCCTCAAAGTACGGCGGTGTGTTTGCATGGCGGGGGCGCCTCCCACCAGCAGCGACACTTTTGCGTACTCTGAGGGGCCCTGTGCCAGTGACGTCGCCAACGAGTATGCCCCCCCACCTGATGAAGGAACCTGCACTTTCATCTGCACCTTCCTCTTTGTCCCTGTGTAAGGTGGTATAACATGCGGGAAGGGGAACCTTACTTTCAGCAGGGACAGATTCTGGCTGTGTAGAGTACAAGGGGAATGTAGTGGTCTAGGTCAATGTACCAGCAGACTCATTTAGCAGTGGCTGGGCAATGGGCAGGATGAGGAGGAAACAGATATAGGGCCAAAGAATAAAGTAGGCTACATGCAGTTCAAAATTGGTAACAGGACTAAACAGGCGGCATTGCTTTGTTCAGTGGAGTAGCAAACCCAAGAGCAGCAGACACTGTTTCAAGGGCCTAACCACACTAGTAGGCCAAATGCAGTTTAATATCTGATAGTATAGGGCGAAAGCCAGAATGTGGAAGCTCAGCTTTGTTCAGTTGAGGACAACACCAGGGAGGGGCAGACACCTTTAGTAGGCCGGAAAAGCCTATTGCATTTTTTAAAATGGTAATTTGGAGCAGAAGGTTGAAGCTCAGCTTTATTTAGTTGAGGGCAACACCAGGGAGGGGCAGAAGCCGTTAGTAGGCCCTAACCACCATTTTTTTTTTTTTTAAAACCACTTAATGAGAGCCGGAAGGTTGAAGCTCAGCTTTATTTAGTTGAGGACAACACCAGGGAGGGGCAGAAGCCGTTAGTAGGCCCTAACCACCATTTTTTTTTTAAAACCACATAATGAGAGCCGGAAGGTTGAAGCTCAGCTTTATTTAGTTGAGGACAACACCAGGGAGGGGCAGAAGCCGTTAGTAGGCCCTAACCACCATTTTTTTTTTAAAACCACTTAATGAGAGCCGGAAGGTTGAAGCTCAGCTTTATTTAGTTGAGGACAACACCAGGGAGGGGCAGAAGCCGTTAGTAGGCCCTAACCACCATTTTTTTTTTTTTTAAAACCACATAATGAGAGCCGGAAGGTTGAAGCTCAGCTTTATTTAGTTGAGGACAACACCAGGGAGGGGCAGAAGCCGTTAGTAGGCCCTAACCACCATTTTTTTTTTAAAACCACTTAATGAGAGCCGGAAGGTTGAAGCTCAGCTTTATTTAGTTGAGGACAACACCAGGGAGGGGCAGAAGCCGTTAGTAGGCCCTAACCACCATTTTTTTTTTAAAACCACTTAATGAGAGCCGGAAGGTTGAAGCTCAGCTTTATTTAGTTGAGGACAACACCAGGGAGGGGCAGAAGCCGTTAGTAGGCCCTAACCACCATTTTTTTTTTTTAAACCACATAATGAGAGCCGGAAGGTTGAAGCTCAGCTTTATTTAGTTGAGGACAACACCAGGGAGGGGCAGAAGCCGTTAGTAGGCCCTAACCACCATTTTTTTTTTTAAAACCACATAATGAGAGCCGGAAGGTTGAAGCTCAGCTTTATTTAGTTGAGGGCAACACCAGGGAGGGGCAGAAGCCGTTAGTAGGCCCTAACCAAAGTTGAAGGCCAAATGCAGTTTAATTTCTGATACTATAGGCCGAAAGCCAGAAGGTGGAAGTTCCGATTTAGACAGTGGAGGACAATTTGAATTAGGGACTGCAGACAGACTTAGTAGGCTGTCCCCTGTGGACCATGCATCCACCACATTAACCCATTGCGCCGTAATGGACACGTAATCTTCCGTGGCCATGCCTACAGGTCCATGCGTCTGTTGTCAGGTGCACCTTTGTACTCACAGATTGCCAGAGTGCATGGACAATGCGGTCTTCTACATGCTGGTGGAGGGTTGGGATGGCTTTTCTCGCAAAAGAAGTGTCGACTGGTTAGCTTGTAGCGTGGTACAGCGTAGTCCATCATGGCCTTATTAATAGTAAATAAAATATATAACTAGGCTCTATGAACTTTTAAATAGGTTCCAGGGGTACACGGGCAGCATTGGTGTGGTCAGTGGAGGAGTATTGCAAGTAGGGGCTGCAGACAGGCTATCAAAGGCCTAAAATAACAAACAGTAGGCAGTCATGGCAGTTTTACATCGGTTACATGGATACACAGGCAGGCACTCCAGGCAGCATTGTGCTCAGTGGAGGAGTATTGCAAGTAGGGGCCGCAGACAGGCTATCAAAGGCCTAAAATAACAAACAGTAGGCAGTCATGGCAGTTTTACATCGGTTACATGGATACACAGGCAGGCACTCCAGGCAGCATTGTGGTCAGTGGAGGAGTATTGCAAGTAGGGGCCGCAGACAGGCTATCAAAGGCCTAAAATAACAAACAGTAGGCAGTCATGGCAGTTTTACATCGGTTACATGGATACACAGGCAGCTAGGTGGTGAGTGGAGGAGTATTTAAAGTAAGGACCGCAGACAGGCTATCAAAGGCCTAACATAACAAACAATAGGCTCATGGCAGTTTTACAGCGGTTACATGGATACACGGGCAGGCAGCTTGGTGGTGAGTGGAGGAGTATTTAAAGTATGGACCGCAGACAGGCTTCGAAGGCCTAACACAATAAAATGGGCTGGCTGTAGGCACTTTAAAATTGGTTCCAGGGGTACACGGGCAGCAGTGGTCTGGTCAGTGGAGGCCTAGTGGAAGTATGGACCGCAGACAGGCTTCGAAGGCCTAACACAATAAAATGGGCTGGCTGTAGGCACTTTAAAATTGGTTCCAGGGGTACACGGGCAGCAGTGGTCTGGTCAGTGGAGGCCTAGTGGAAGGAGGGACCGCAGACAGGCTTCGAAGGCCTAACACAATAAAATGGGCTGGCTGTAGGCACTTTAAAATTGGTTCCAGGGGTACACGGGCAGCAGTGGTCTGGTCAGTGGAGGACTAGTGGAAGTATGGACCGCAGACAGGCTTCGAAGGCCTAACACAATAAAATGGGCTGGCTGTAGGCACTTTAAAATTGGTTCCAGGGGTACACGGGCAGCAGTGGTCTGGTCAGTGGAGGCCTAGTGGAAGTATGGACCGCAGACAGGCTTCGAAGGCCTAACACAATAAAATGGGCTGACTGTAGGCACTTTAAAATTGGTTCCAGGGGTACACGGGCAGCAGTGGTCTGGTCAGTGGAGGACTAGTGGAAGTATGGACCGCAGACAGGCTTCGAAGGCCTAACACAATAAAATGGGCTGGCTGTAGGCACTTTAAAATTGGTTCCAGGGGTACACGGGCAGCAGTGGTCTGGTCAGTGGAGGACTAGTGGAAGGAGGGAGCGCAGAAAGGCTTCAAAGGCCTAAAATAACAAACAATAGGCTCATGGCAGTTTTACAGCGGTTACATGGATACACGGGCAGGCAGCTTGGTGGTCAGTGGAGGAGTAGGGACCGCAGACAGGCTATCAAAGGCCTAAAATAACAAACAATAGGCTCATGGCAGTTTTACAGCGGTTACATGGATACACGGGCAGGCAGCTTGGTGCTGAGTGGAGGAGTATTTAAAGTATGGACCGCAGACAGGCTTCGAAGGCCTAACACAATAAAATGGGCTGGCTGTAGGCACTTTAAAATTGGTTCCAGGGGTACACGGGCAGCAGTGGTCTGGTCAGTGGAGGCCTAGTGGAAGGAGGGACCGCAGACAGGCTTCGAAGGCCTAACACAATAAAATGGGCTGGCTGTAGGCACTTTAAAATTGGTTCCAGGGGTACACGGGCAGCAGTGGTCTGGTCAGTGGAGGCCTAGTGGAAGTATGGACCGCAGACAGGCTTCGAAGGCCTAACACAATAAAATGGGCTGGCTGTAGGCACTTTAAAATTGGTTCCAGGGGTACACGGGCAGCAGTGGTCTGGTCAGTGGAGGACTAGTGGAAGTATGGACCGCAGACAGGCTTCGAAGGCCTAACACAATAAAATGGGCTGGCTGTAGGCACTTTAAAATTGGTTCCAGGGGTACACGGGCAGCAGTGGTCTGGTCAGTGGAGGCCTAGTGGAAGTATGGACCGCAGACAGGCTTCGAAGGCCTAACACAATAAAATGGGCTGGCTGTAGGCACTTTAAAATTGGTTCCAGGGGTACACGGGCAGCAGTGGTCTGGTCAGTGGAGGACTAGTGGAAGTATGGACCGCAGACAGGCTTCGAAGGCCTAACACAATAAAATGGGCTGGCTGTAGGCACTTTAAAATTGGTTCCAGGGGTACACGGGCAGCAGTGGTCTGGTCAGTGGAGGCCTAGTGGAAGTATGGACCGCAGACAGGCTTCGAAGGCCTAACACAATAAAATGGGCTGACTGTAGGCACTTTAAAATTGGTTCCAGGGGTACACGGGCAGCAGTGGTCTGGTCAGTGGAGGACTAGTGGAAGTATGGACCGCAGACAGGCTTCGAAGGCCTAACACAATAAAATGGGCTGGCTGTAGGCACTTTAAAATTGGTTCCAGGGGTACACGGGCAGCAGTGGTCTGGTCAGTGGAGGCCTAGTGGAAGTATGGACCGCAGACAGGCTTCGAAGGCCTAACACAATAAAATGGGCTGGCTGTAGGCACTTTAAAATTGGTTCCAGGGGTACACGGGCAGCAGTGGTCTGGTCAGTGGAGGCCTAGTGGAAGGAGGGACCGCAGACAGGCTTCGAAGGCCTAACACAATAAAATGGGCTGGCTGTAGGCACTTTAAAATTGGTTCCAGGGGTACACGGGCAGCAGTGGTCTGGTCAGTGGAGGACTAGTGGAAGTATGGACCGCAGACAGGCTTCGAAGGCCTAACACAATAAAATGGGCTGGCTGTAGGCACTTTAAAATTGGTTCCAGGGGTACACGGGCAGCAGTGGTCTGGTCAGTGGAGGCCTAGTGGAAGGAGGGACCGCAGACAGGCTTCGAAGGCCTAACACAATAAAATGGGCTGGCTGTAGGCACTTTAAAATTGGTTCCAGGGGTACACGGGCAGCAGTGGTCTGGTCAGTGGAGGACTAGTGGAAGGAGGGAGCGCAGAAAGGCTTCAAAGGCCTAAAATAACAAACAATAGGCTCATGGCAGTTTTACAGCGGTTACATGGATACACGGGCAGGCAGCTTGGTGGTCAGTGGAGGAGTAGGGACCGCAGACAGGCTATCAAAGGCCTAAAATAACAAACAATAGGCTCATGGCAGTTTTACAGCGGTTACATGGATACACGGGCAGGCAGCTTGGTGCTGAGTGGAGGAGTAGTGCAAGGAGTGTCTGTCCCAGTACTCCCAAAATATAAATAGATGTTAATGTCTCGCAAAACAACCAAAACAAAAAAAAAGATGGCATACTTAGGTACAGGGGTGGGCTCATCTGCTGTGTTTCTGACATAGTAATTTGGCAGTAACTATTTAATGGTGCCAATATAGGACACAGACACAGACTACTTTAAGTTGCATCATAGATGTCTACAAATTTGTATTGTCAGTGCCAGACATTGAATGATGTCAGCGAATAGACTAAAGATTGGTGGAGCTGTGCGACATAATTTTGCACGTAGTAGAGCCCAGTTTGAGCTGGGGTAGGGGGGAACTCTCTTGAGGCCGGCGGGACCGCCCCAGGGCCACTCATGTTACAACGGTGTGTCTGACGTTGGGTGCGCACCACCACCGCCAGAGACACTACATTGTACTATGAGGGACCCAGTAGCAATGCCGTCAACCAAAAGCGAGCACACCCACCTCTTCAGACAAACAGCAGTCTCACGGGTGCTTGCGCCAAGTCGCGATACCACGGCCCCGTGTGGGGAGTTTGGCCATTTAGGGAGGTGTAAACATGTCGTATGCTGTACAATCTGCAGCAGCAAATTAGACATTAGAAAAGTAATTCACAGGCAAGAGCTTTTCATAGGAAAGCTAGGTGTCGGCCGGGCAAGGTGGGGCAAAAGATTTTGAAATCCAGTTGTGGTTCATTTTAATGAATGTTAGATCGTCAACATTTTGGGTAGCCAGACGAGTCCTTTTTTCGGTTAATATTGACCCTGCAGCACTGAATACTCTTTCTGATAGGACACTTGCTGCCGGGCAAGCAAGCTCCTGCAATGCATATTCTGCCAATTCTGGCCAGGTGTCTAATTTGGAGGCCCAGTAATCAAATGGGAATGACGGTTGAGGGAGAACATCGATAAGGGATGAAAAATAGTTAGTAACCATACTGGACAAATGTTGTCTCCTGTCACTTTCAATTGATGCAGCAGTACCTGTCCTGTCTGCGGTCATAGCAAAATCACTCCACAACCTGGTCAGAAAACCCCTCTGTCCAACGCCACTTCTGATGTGTGCACCCCTAACACTCCTAGTCTGCTGCCCCCTGGAGCTCGTGTGAGAACGATCACGTGCGCTGTGTGCTGGGAATGCCTGAAGCAAACGGTCAACAAGAGTTGATTGTTTGGTTGCTAATATTAGTTCCAAGTTCTCATGTGGCATAATATTTTGCAATTTGCCTTTATAGCGTGGATCAAGGAGGCAGGCCAACCAGTAATCGTCATCGTTCATCATTTTCGTAATGCGTGTGTCCCTTTGTAGGATACGTAAGGCATAATCCGCCATGTGGGCCAAAGTTCCACTTGTCAAATCTCCGGTTGTGATTGGTTGAGGGGCAGTTGCAGGCAAATCTACGTCACTTGTGTCCCTCAAAAAACCAGAACCCGGCCGTGACACGCAACCAATTTCCTGTGC
This sequence comes from Ranitomeya variabilis, assembly GCF_051348905.1. Lineage (NCBI taxonomy): Eukaryota > Metazoa > Chordata > Amphibia > Anura > Dendrobatidae > Ranitomeya > Ranitomeya variabilis. The sequence continues at coordinate 688,194,475 of NC_135233.1, forward strand.
CCCCGTGAAAGTTTCCGCATTAAAAATATACTCATCCCCATCATCCTCCTCGTCCTCCACCTCCTCTTCGCCCGCTACCTCGTCCTGTACACTGCCCTGACCAGACAATGGCTGACTGTCATCAAGGCTTCCCTCTTCCTCTGGTGCAGACGCCTGCTCCTTTATGTGCGTCAAACTTTGCATCAGCAGACGCATTAGGGGGATGCTCATGCTTATTACGGCGTTGTCTGCACTAACCAGCCGTGTGCATTCCTCAAAACACTGAAGGACTTGACACATGTCTTGTATCTTCGACCACTGCACACCTGACAACTCCATGTCTGCCATCCTACTGCCTGCCCGTGTATCCTCCCACAAATAAATAACAGCACGCCTCTGTTCGCACAGTCTCTGAAGCATGTGCAGTGTTGAGTTCCACCTTGTTGCAACGTCTATGATTAGGCGATGCTGGGGAAGGTTCAAAGACCGCTGATAGGTCTGCATACGGCTGGCGTGTACAGGCGAACGTCGGATATGTGAGCAAAGTGCACGCACTTTGAGGAGCAGGTCGGAGAACCCAGGATAAGTTTTCAATAAGCACTGCACCACCAGGTTTAAGGTGTGAGCCAGGCAAGGAATGTGTTTCAGTTGGGAAAGGGAGATGGCAGCCATGAAATTCCTTCCGTTATCACTCACTACCTTGCCTGCCTCAAGATCTACTGTGCCCAGCCACGACTGCGTTTCTTGTTGCAAGAACTCGGACAGAACTTCCGCGGTGTGTCTGTTGTCGCCCAAACACTTCATAGCCAATACAGCCTGCTGACGCTTGGCAGTAGCTGGCCCATAATGGGACAACTGGTGTGCAACAGTGTCATCTGCCGATGGAGTGGTTGGCCGACTGCGTTCTGTGGAAGAGCTGTAGCTTCTGCAGGAGGACGAGGAGGAGGAGGAGGGGGTGCGAACGCCTACAGCCAACTGTTTCCTAGACCGTGGGCTAGGCACAACTGTCCCTAAATTGATGTCGCCTGTGGACCCTGCATCCACCACATTCACCCAGTGTGCCGTGATGGACACATAACGTCCCTGGCCATGCCTACTGGTCCATGCATCTGTAGTCAGGTGCACCTTTGTACTCACAGATTGCCTGAGTGCATGGACGATGCGCTGTTTAACATGCTGGTGCAGGGCTGGGATGGCTTTTCTGGAAAAAAAGTGTCGACTGGGTAGCTCGTATCGTGGTTCAGCGTACTCCATCAGGGCTTTGAAAGCTTCGCTTTCAACTAACCGGTAGGGCATCATCTCTAACGAGATTAGTCTAGCTATGTGGGCGTTAAAACCCTGTGTACGCGGATGCGAGGATAAGTACTTCCTTTTTCTAACCAGAGTCTCATGTAGGGTGAGCTGGACTGGAGAGCTGTAGATCGTGGAACTTTCGGGTGTGCCGGTGGACATGGCAGACTGAGAGACGGTTGGAGACGGTATTGTTTCCGCCGGTGCCCTACATGCAATATTTCCTCCTACAAAACTGGTGATTCCCTGACCCTGACTGCTTTTGGCTGGCAAAGAAACCTGCACAGATACTGCCGGTGGTGCGGAAAATGGTGGCCTTACAGTGACGGAAGGGATGTTGCGTTGCTGACTAGCTTCATTGGCCGAGGGTGCTACAACCTTGAGGGACGTTTGGTAGTTAGTCCAGGCTTGAGAATGCATGGTGGTTAAGTGTCTATGCATGCAACTAGTATTTAGACTTTTCAGATTCTGACCTCTGCTTAAGCTAGTTGAACATTTTTGACAGATGACTTTGCGCTGATCAGTTGGATGTTGTTTAAAAAAATGCCAGACTGCACTCTTCCTAGACTCTGATCCCTTTTCAGGGATTGCAGACTGAGCTTTAACCGGATGGCAACGCTGTGCTCCAACAGGTTTTGGCTTTGACACGCGTTTTGGTCCAGATACGGGCCCGGCAGATGGAACCTGTTGCGATGTTGATGCCTGCTGCGGCCCCTCCTCCACCTCCGCTTCTGAACTACTGCCGCCTGCACCCTGTTCCCCCAATGGCTGCCAATCGGGGTCAATAACTGGGTCATCTATTACCTCCTCTTCGAGCTCGTGTGCAACTTCGTCTGTGTCACTGTGTCGGTCGGTGGTATAGCGTTCGTGGCGGGGCAACATAGTCTCATCAGGGTCTGATTGTGGATCTGTACCCTGAGAGGGCAATGTGGTGGTCTGAGTCAAAGGAGCAGCATAGTACTCTGGCTGTGGCTGTGCATCAGTGCACTCCATGTCAGAATATACTTGTAATGGGCATGGCCTGTTAAATGTTTCACTTTCTAAGCCAGGGACGGTATGTGTAAAGAGCTCCATGGAGTGACCCGTTGTGTCGCCTGCTGCATCCTTCTCTCTTGTTGTAGTTTTTGCTGAGGAGGACAAGGAAGCGACTTGTCCCTGACCGTGAACATCCACAAGCGACGCGCTGCTTTTACATTTACCAGTTTCGGAAGAGGAGGCAAAAGAGCTAGAGGCTGAGTCTGCAATGTAAGCCAAAACTTGCTGTTGCTGCTCCGCCTTTAAAAGCGGTTTTCCTACTCCCAGAAAAGAGAGCGTTCGAGGCCTTGTGTAGCCTGACGACGAAACTGGCTCCACAGCTCCAGACTTAGGTGGAATATTTTTATCCCCACGACCACCTGATGCTCCACTACCACTACCATCATTACCAGCTGACAATGAACGCCCACGACGACCTCTTGCACCAGACTTCCTCATTGTTTTAAAATCTTAACCAAAGTAACTTTATTTGTTGCTATCAAACAACTTACACGGTGAGCTATAACTTCAGTATGATTTCAATATCCCTTAACAGGTTGGTGAGACCACAAGGAAAATCAGGCACAATGTTACACACTCTGTTTTCTGTGGCACAAAATCACAGAGATGACACACACGCAGGACTGTCACTCAAGCACTAATGTCAATATTAATCTCCCACCTAATTTATTTATTTTTTTTTCTCAGGGAGACTTTAGAAACCAAATAATATTAAAAAAAAAAAAAAAAAAGGCTTTCTATGGCCCACAATTAGAGAGAGAGAGGTGGCACAACCAGGAGTCAAGACTGGCGCACAAGCTGAAAGGGCAATATTACTCTCCCACTGTTTTTTATGTTTTTTTTGTTTTTTTCAGGGAGACTTTAGAAACCAAATAATATTAAAAAAACCAAAAAAAAAAAAGGCTTTCTATGGCCCACTGAATGAGAGGGAGAGAGGTGGCACACCCAGGAGTCAAGACTGGCACACAAGCTGAAAGGGCAATATTACTCTCCCACTGTTTTTTTATGTATTTTTTGTTTTTTCAGGGAGACTTTAGAAACCCAATAATATTTAAAAAAAAAAATAAATAGGCTTTCTATGGCCCACTGAATGAGAGGGAGAGAGGTGACACACCCAGGAGTCAAGACTGGCACACAAGCTGAAAGGGCAATATTACTCTCCCACTGTTTTTTTAGGTTTTTTTTTTTTTTTCAGGGAGAATTAGAAACCAAATAATATTAAAAAAAAAAAAAAAATAGGCTTTCTATGGCCCACTGAATGAAAGGGAGAGAGGTGGCACACCCAGGAGTCAAGACTGGCACACAAGCTGAAAGGGCAATATTACTCTCCCACTGTTTTTTTATGTATTTTTTGTTTTTTCAGGGAGACTTTAGAAACCCAATAATATTTAAAAAAAAAAATAAATAGGCTTTCTATGGCCCACTGAATGAGAGGGAGAGAGGTGGCACACCCAGGAGTCAAGACTGGCACACAAGCTGAAAGGGCAATATTACTCTCCCACTGTTTTTTTAGGTTTTTTTTTTTTTTTCAGGGAGAATTAGAAACCAAATAATATTAAAAAAAAAAAAAATAGGCTTTCTATGGCCCACTGAATGAAAGGGAGAGAGGTGGCACACCCAGGAGTCAAGACTGGCACACAAGCTGAAAGGGCAATATTACTCTCCCACTGTTTTTTTATGTATTTTTTGTTTTTTCAGGGAGACTTTAGAAACCCAATAATATTTAAAAAAAAAAATAAATAGGCTTTCTATGGCCCACTGAATGAGAGGGAGAGAGGTGACACACCCAGGAGTCAAGACTGGCACACAAGCTGAAAGGGCAATATTACTCTCCCACTGTTTTTTTAGGTTTTTTTTTTTTTTTCAGGGAGAATTAGAAACCAAATAATATTAAAAAAAAAAAAAAAATAGGCTTTCTATGGCCCACTGAATGAAAGGGAGAGAGGTGGCACACCCAGGAGTCAAGACTGGCACACAAGCTGAAAGGGCAATATTACTCTCCCACTGTTTTTTTATGTATTTTTTGTTTTTTCAGGGAGACTTTAGAAACCCAATAATATTTAAAAAAAAAAATAAATAGGCTTTCTATGGCCCACTGAATGAGAGGGAGAGAGGTGGCACACCCAGGAGTCAAGACTGGCACACAAGCTGAAAGGGCAATATTACTCTCCCACTGTTTTTTTAGGTTTTTTTTTTTTTTCAGGGAGAATTAGAAACCAAATAATATTAAAAAAAAAAAAAATAGGCTTTCTATGGCCCACTGAATGAAAGGGAGAGAGGTGGCACACCCAGGAGTCAAGACTGGCACACAAGCTGAAAGGGCAATATTACTCTCCCACTGTTTTTTTATGTATTTTTTGTTTTTTTCAGGGAGACTTTAGAAACCCAATAATATTTAAAAAAAAAAATAAATAGGCTTTCTATGGCCCACTGAATGAGAGGGAGAGAGGTGGCACACCCAGGAGTCAAGACTGGCACACAAGCTGAAAGGGCAATATTACTCTCCCACTGTTTTTTTAGGTTTTTTTTTTTTTTCAGGGAGACTTTTGAAACCAAATAATATTAAAAAAAAAAAAAAAAAAAAAATATAGGCTTGCTATAGCCCACTGAATGAGAGATAGCGCACACACAGCAGTGGCACACAAGCCCTGACTGAGGCCAATATTTTTCTCCCACTGATTGATGTAGTGTTTCTGTGTTGAGGTAGATTTTAGAACACAAATCACGGAAAAAATAAATAGGCTTTCTATGGCCCACTCAGTGAGAGATGGCACACACAGGGATGGCACTGTAGCAGAAATGCCAATCTTAATCTCCCACAAAAAAAAAACAAAAAAAAAAAAAAAACTGTCCTACAATTACTATCTCCCTGCAGTAATGTAAGCCAGGTATGGCAGGCAGCAATAGGAGTGGACTGATGCACAAATTAAATAAAAAGTGTGGACAAACAAAAAAGATAGCTGTGCAGAAAGGAAGGAACAAGAGGATATGTGCTTTGAAAAAAGCAGTTGGTTTCCACAGTGGCGTACACACAGCAATACAGCTATCACGGAGCCTTCTAGGGCAGCCCAATGAGCTACAGCGCTGAGGGGAAAAAAAAAAAAAAATAGCTTCCACTGTTCCTGCACACCGAAGGTGGTGTTGGACAGTGGAAATCGCTGCAGCACAAGCGGTTTGGTGGTTAGTGGACCCTGCCTAACGCTCTCCCTGCTTCTGATGAAGCGGCAGCAACCTGTCCCTAAGCTCAGATCAGCAGCAGTAAGATGGCGGTCGGCGGGAACGCCCCTTTATAGCCCCTGTGACGCCGCAGACAGCAAGCCAATCACTGCAATGCCCTTCTCTAAGATGGTGGGGACCAGGATCTATGTCATCACGCTGCCCACACTCTGCGTTCACCTTCATTGGCTGAGAAATGGCGCTTTTCGCGTCATTGAAACGCGACTTTGGCGCGAAAGTCGCGTACCGCATGGCCGACAAGCACAGGGGTCGGATCGGGTTTCATGAGACGCCGACTTAGCCAAAAGTCGGCGACTTTTGAAAATGATCGACCCGTTTCGCTCAACCCTAGTAAATACCCTAAGGGTCGTTTATTTAATCTGTCTGTGCCTGAACACGCGGCTATGCGAGAATATATAAAGGAGTCCTTGGAAAAGGGACATATTCGTCCTTCGTCATCTCCCTTAGGAGCCGGTTTTTTCTTTGTGTCTAAGAAAGACGGCTCTTTGAGGCCGTGTATTGATTATCGACTGTTGAATAAAATCACGGTTAAATATCAATATCCGTTACCACTGCTTACTGATTTGTTTGCTCGTATAAAGGGGGCCAAGTGGTTCTCTAAGATTGATCTCCGTGGGGCGTATAATTTGGTGCGATTCAAGCAGGGGGATGAGTGGAAAACCGCATTTAATACGCCCGAGGGCCATTTTGAGTATTTGGTGATGCCTTTTGGTCTTTCAAATGCCCCTTCAGTCTTCCAGTCCTTTATGCATGACATTTTCCGCGATTATTTGGACAAATTTATGATTGTGTATCTGGATGATATTCTGATTTTTTCGGATGACTGGGACTCTCATGTCCAGCAGGTCAGGAGGGTTTTTCAGGTTTTGCGGTCTAATTCCTTGTGTGTGAAGGGTTCTAAGTGTGTTTTTGGGGTTCAAAAGATTTCCTTCTTGGGATACATTTTTTCCCCCTCTTCCATCGAGATGGATCCTGTCAAGGTTCAGGCTATTGGTGATTGGACGCAACCCTCTTCTCTTAAGAGTCTTCAGAAATTTTTGGGCTTTGCTAACTTTTATCGTCGATTTATTGCTGGTTTTTCTGATGTTGTAAAACCATTGACTGATTTGACTAAGAAGGGTGCTGATGTTGCTGATTGGTCCCCTGATGCTGTGGAGGCCTTTCGGGAGCTCAAGCGCCGCTTTTCTTCCGCCCCAGTTTTGCGTCAGCCTGATGTTGCTCTTCCTTTTCAGGTTGAGGTCGACGCTTCTGAAATCGGAGCTGGGGCGGTGTTGTCGCAGAGAAGTTCCGACTGCTCCGTGATGAGACCTTGTGCTTTTTTTTCCCGTAAATTTTCGCCCGCCGAGCGGAATTATGATATTGGGAATCGGGAGCTTTTGGCCATGAAGTGGGCTTTTGAGGAGTGGCGTCACTGGCTTGAGGGGGCCAGACATCAGGTGGTGGTATTGACTGACCACAAAAATTTAATTTACCTTGAGTCTGCCAGGCGCCTGAATCCTAGACAGGCGCGCTGGTCGTTGTTTTTCTCTCGGTTTAATTTTGTGGTGTCTTACCTACCGGGTTCTAAGAATGTTAAGGCGGATGCCCTTTCTAGGAGTTTTGAGCCTGACTCCCCTGGTAATTCTGAGCCCACAGGTATCCTTAAAGATGGAGTGATATTGTCTGCCATTTCTCCAGACCTGCGGCGGGCCTTGCAGGAGTTTCAGGCGGATAGACCTGATCGTTGCCCACCTGGTAGACTGTTTGTTACTGATGATTGGACCAGTAGAGTCATCTCTGAGGTTCATTCTTCTGCGTTGGCAGGTCATCCTGGAATCTTTGGTACCAGGGATTTGGTGGCAAGGTCCTTCTGGTGGCCTTCCCTGTCACGAGATGTGCGAGGCTTTGTGCAGTCTTGTGACGTTTGTGCTCGGGCCAAGCCTTGTTGTTCTCGGGCTAGTGGATTGTTGTTACCCTTGCCTATCCCGAAGAGGCCTTGGACGCACATCTCGATGGATTTTATTTCGGATCTGCCTGTTTCTCATAAGATGTCTGTCATCTGGGTGGTGTGTGACCGTTTCTCTAAGATGGTCCATCTGGTTCCCTTGCCTAAGTTGCCTTCTTCTTCCGAGTTGGTTCCTCTGTTTTTTCAAAATGTTGTTCGTTTGCATGGTATTCCGGAGAATATCGTTTCTGACAGAGGGACCCAATTCGTGTCTAGATTTTGGTGGGCATTCTGTGCTAGGATGGGCATAGATTTGTCTTTTTCGTCTGCTTTCCATCCTCAGACTAATGGTCAGACCGAGCGGACTAATCAGACCTTGGAGACATATTTGAGGTGTTTTGTGTCTGCGGATCAGGATGATTGGGTTGCTTTTTTGCCTTTGGCGGAGTTCGCCCTCAATAATCGGGCCAGCTCTGCCACCTTGGTGCCCCCGTTTTTCTGTAATTCGGGGTTTCATCCTCGATTTTCCTCCGGTCAAGTGGAATCTTCGGATTGTCCTGGAGTGGATGCTGTGGTGGAGAGGTTGCATCAGATTTGGGGGCAGGTGGTGGACAATTTGAAGTTGTCCCAGGAGAAGACTCAGCTTTTTGCCAACCGCCGTCGTCGTGTTGGTCCTCGGCTTTGTGTTGGGGACTTGGTGTGGTTGTCTTCTCGTTTTGTCCCTATGAGGGTTTCTTCTCCTAAGTTTAAGCCTCGGTTCATCGGCCCGTACAAGATATTGGAGATTCTTAACCCTGTGTCCTTCCGTTTGGACCTCCCTGCATCCTTTTCGATTCATAATGTTTTTCATCGGTCATTGTTGCGCAGGTATGAGGTACCGGCTGTGCCTTCCGTTGAGCCTCCTGCTCCGGTGTTGGTTGAGGGTGAGTTGGAGTACGTTGTGGAAAAGATCTTGGACTCTCGTGTTTCCAGACGGAAACTCCAGTATCTGGTCAAATGGAAGGGATACGGTCAGGAGGATAATTCTTGGGTCACTGCCTCTGATGTTCATGCCTCCGATCTTGTCCGTGCCTTTCATAGGGCTCATCCTGATCGCCCTGGTGGTTCTGGTGAGGGTTCGGTGCCCCCTCCTTGAGGGGGGGGTACTGTTGTGAAATTGGATTCTGGGCTCCCCCGGTGGCCACTTGTGGAATTGTACTTGTGTGCATCATCCCCTCTGTTCACCTGCTCCTATCAGGATGTGGGAGTCGCTATATAACCTTGCTCCTCTGTCAGTTTCATGCCGGTCAACAATGTAATCAGAAGCCTTTCTGTGCATGTTCCTGCTACTAGACAACTCCCAGCTAAGTTGGACTTTTGTCCTTGTGTGTTTTTGCATTTTGTTCCTGTTCACAGCTGCTGTTTCGTTACTGTGTCTGGAAAGCTCTTGTGAGCGGAAATTGCCACTCTGGTGTTATGAGTTAATGCTAGAGTCTTAAAGTAATTTCTGGATGGTGTTTTGATAGGGTTTTCTGCTGACCATGAAAGTGCCCTTTCTGTCTTCTTGCTATCTAGTAAGCGGACCTCGATTTTTGCTAAACCTATTTTCATACTACGTTTGTCATTTCATCTAAAATCACCGCCAATATATGTGGGGGCCTCTGTCTGCCTTTTGGGAAAATTTCTCTAGAGGTGAGCCAGGACTGTTTTTTCCTCTGCTAGGATTAGGTAGTTCTCCGGCTGGCGCTGGGCATCTAGGGATAAAAGAACGTAGGCATGCTACCCGGCCACTTCTAGTTGTGCGGCAGGTTTAGTTCATGGTCAGTATAGTTTCCATCTTCCAAGAGCTAGTTCTCATATATGCTGGGCTATGTTCTCTCGCCATTGAGAATCATGACACAACCCCTTCTTCTTAATTTCTTGATTTGCCTTATGCAGGACCGCCTGTCTATCTGCCCAGGCCTACTGCCTCTTTTCTTAGCAAAGGACTACTGAGCCATCTCTCTATGGCTCCTAGGAGGACTCACCCACTAACCCCTACGGGTTCACTTCCTGTCCTCAATTTCTAGCAACATTATCAAACATTTTCTATAACTAACTAACTGGCTACATATAACTTGTTATGTAAAACATTATTCACTTTCTCTTAAGGCAACATTGTATATTAAGTGCAACTGGTGAACTTCCCCTTTAAGAGGGGACCAAGTCTCTTTGAGATAGTGCAACTGCTCAAGTTGCAAGTCCGTGTAAGGCAGGAACTCCTATACTGTTTCCAGGAACAGTGTCTTCGCAAAGAGTTCTTTTTCTTGTAAAACCAGTAGAGGGGACCCTTAATAGGGTGCGAACTATTTACAACACAGTTTGTGAACCATTCACCGTCCATGATTCGGCAGTAGTGTTGACCATTCCGATACCGCAAGTATCGGGTATCGGCCGATATTTGCGGTATCGGAATTCCGATACCGAGTTCCGATATTTTTGCGATATCGGGAATCGGGATCGGAATGCATATTCATGTGTAAAATAAAGAATAAAAATAAAAAATAGGGATATACTCACCCTCTGATGCGCCCTGGTAGTAATCGCTGCAACCGGAAGCCTCTGTTCCTAAGAATGAGCGAGTGAAGGACCTGCGATGACGTCGCGGTCTTGTGATTGGTCGCGTGAGCGGTCACATGAGCGGTCACGTGACCAATCACAAGCCGCCACGTCATCGAAGGTCCTTCACTCGCTCATTCTTAGGAACGGAGGCTGCCGGTTGCAGCGGTTACTACCAGGGCGCGTCAGAGGGTGAGTATATCCCTATTTTTTATTTTTATTCTTTATTTTACACATGAATATGGATCCCAGGGCATGAAGGAGAGTTTCCTCTCCTTCAGACCCTGGGAACCATCCAGGATCACTTCCGATATTTGTGTCCCATTGACTTGTATTGGTATCGGGTATCGGCGATATCCGATATTTTTCGGATATCGGCCGATACAATCCGATACCGATACTTTCAAATATCGGAAGGTATCGCTCAACACTATTCATCAGTCTTTTCAAAATAGGGGGTATAAAGGAGTAAGAAGAAAAACTAAAAGCAAAAATAAAAAGCAATAGGGATCCCGGGTAAACAAAGGGATCCCTTTAAGAATAACCCTGGTCGGGTATAAGGCAGCAAAACATCAGGAAGACAAACAGTTAACTATTTACAGTTTCAGGTTTCTGAGGTTTAGTTGGACAGCTTCCAGGGCTGCACCTGGCACTTAACCCTTCTTGGCCTGGGAAAAGTGAGGTCCAGGGTTACACCCAGTGCTGGACAAACACCGTTAATCCATTTTTCATGTACGGTTAAATCATGCGCAGCGATGGAGGTCTGCGCGGCTTGAGCATGGGCATTTGCTGCAGCAGAGGTAGCGGCTGCTGCAAGATCAGTCACTGGAACGGGGTCAGCAGCTGTGGCACTAGCAGTCGCTGGGGTGGTGTCGGTCGTCAGGGCAGGGTCATCCTTCATACCTGCTTCAGATGCGGTCCCTCCGGTGCCGGTCTGCTCTGTCTCCGCTGGGGTCTGGAATGCTGGTTGCGGGGCCTTGTGCTGCGACGTTGTCATCTCTGCTTGCAGCATCTTGCTTTCCGGCAGGGCCTGGCTTTCCAACTTCGGAGCGCTGGAACTTCTTTCCTGTTCCGGACCAGACGAGGCTGCCGACAGGCGTCTGGTGAGGTTCCCGATGAAGGTCTTCTTCCACCCGGCCTCAGTGCTCAGCTGCGTTTGCAGGAGTTGGTAGCTGAGCTCGTCCACTTCGGCCTGCAGGAAGTCAGGGCCAACAGGTGATGCCTGGCTGCGGTATCTCTCTGGGTAGCTGGGGGAGTCCTCTGCTCCGACCCCATGCTCCGATCCCGGGTGGCTGGCCATGGCATCCTCCATGTGGCTGACTTCCTCTTTGTCCTTTTCCCGCTCTCTCCTTCGTGGGTGGTTTCGCTTTCTTTACCGCCGCCCTCCATTGAGTATCAGGAGGCGGATCTCGGCTGCTGACGGACACGTCCTCAAGGGGCAGAAATACTTAGAGTGGGCGGCCATTGTCTTTCGCGCTCTTCCACTTGTCTACGCCCACTTCCACGCCCTTCTTCTTCTAATGGCGGCGGTTTTGGCGGGAACCTTTGGCGGCAAGTGGCAATCCACAGTCTTTGCAATAAGTCAAAGTTCAAGTACAATAAATCACAGTTCCAAGGCACACATGACCTGATTCTTCAGGCTTAAGTAGATCCTGTTCGTGACGCCAAGTTTGGAGTGCCCCCAGACGCAGGGCCGCGGGGTACTCGGTACCAGGCCTCTCTGTCTCAGTTCTGGGATCGTCACAGTGGCTAGACCCAGTCCGTGACCCTGCTAAGTGGCGTCCAATGAAAGTTGTAGGTGGTGGTGCGTGGTGCAGGTCGCAATGAATAACGAGGACACAGGGTTGCAGTCTCTTTACCTCTTTACTGAAGGCTTCAAGATCCTCAATCCAGAGTACGGTTAACAGGGCTCTCTGAGACCGGCCGGTCCGATGGCACCTCCAGAGTTCCCTTTGCAGGTGGAAATCTGTGCCTACCTTCTAGCGCCTCTGTGTTGTAGTACTTCCCTGCTGAGCACCACGGGATAGTCCTCACAACTGTTGTGTCTGTTTCTGATGTTCTTTCCCACAACTTATGTCTTTTCTGATGTTCTTCTCCGTCCCCCAGATGATATGGATAGGACGCACCCGTATGACGGGTAGGCCTGGAGTTCTTCCGGGACCCTAGTGGCGCCCCTCTTCCACAGTTGCCTTCTATGTCTGCTTAGGTGATTTAGGTGAAACAGCCAACCTATAATTAACTGTCCTGCCGTTGGTTTGAAGTAATGCTTGGAGCCCAATACTTCCTCGGCGTTCCGGCCACTGGGATGTAGGATGTTGCCTCCGTCTTACGGCACGACTCCTACTGGTGTTATCTCCTTTTTGCTTTGATCTCGTTTCTCACTCTCCACAATAAACCTCGCTTCTTGTCCTTTCTTGAGATACCGCCGTGATGTAGTGCAGGCGCGGTTCCTTAACGTTCTGTCCTTTTCGCTAGGCCTCTGTCAGGATCCCACCCCTGACAGGGACCCCCCTGAATCTTCCCCTGCAACACCCTCTGCCACAGGATGTTGCCCGGTTCCAACCCAGTCAGCTTCTTACTAACTTTCTATCTAACCCCCAGTTTTACCAGATTGTGAGGAGTGGCCTAATACATAGCGCCCTTAGCTCCCCCTGGAGGCCAGACTATGAAGTGTATTGGTGTCTGTGATACCTGGTCAGGTGAACTCCTTCAGTGCCATCAGACGTACCATCACTCCCCTTAGCTGCGGAGCATCAGTACTGCAACGACCAGGACTCTGGGGCGCTGCACAGGCGTGTACTCCGGAGGACAGAGAATGAACTTCAATCCAATATTGCGGCCAGCATGCAGCCAGCGGGTAAGGAAAGGGTGAATCAACACCCGAAAACCCCGCCCATATGACCCAAAACTGGTCCCGCCAAATTCAGGTGACAGGTTCCCTTTAAAAACTAGGCCCAATGTAAAGGAGTGTGTCTCCTAGACTTGCAATGCCCATCCACGCAGTGCATGGGCTGACAAACATTTTTCCATGGGGGGTAACATTTTTAAAAATATACTATAGGCATCATAGACACCCTTGCCAAAAATTGACTGTCTGTAGCAGCACAGAAGACATTAAACCTAATGATCTAGTGGTGGAGAATGAGGAGACATTGCTGAAGGCCTCATTAAAAACTAGGCCCAATTTAAAGGAGCGTGTCTCCTAGACTAGTAATGCCCATACACTAAGTATATGGGCTGACAAACATTTCCCCATGAGGGGTAAATGTTTTTTAAATATACTATGGACATCATAGACACCCTTGCCAAAAAATGGACTGCCTGTAGCGGCACAGAAGATGCTAAGCCTGGTGATCTAGTGGAGGAGAATGAAGAGACATAAAGATAAATCATAATTAGTGTTGAGCGATACCGTCCGATACTTGAAAGTATCGGTATCGGAAAGTATCGGCCGATACCGGCAGAGTATCGGATCTAATCCGATACCGATACCCGATACCAATACAAGTCAATGGGACTCAAGTATCGGACGGTATCCCTGATGGTTCCCAGGGTCTGAAGGAGAGGAAACTCTTCTTCAGGCCCTGGGAACCATATTAATGTGTAAAATAAAGAATTAAAATAAAAAATATTGATATACTCACCTCTCCGACGCAGCCTGGACTTTACCGCCGTAACCGGGAGCCTTCTTTGCTTAAAATGCGCGCGTTTAATGGTTTCCTGCCTCCCGTGATGTCACGGCTTCTGATTGGTCGCGTGCCGCCCACGTGACCACGACGCGACCAATCACAACAAGCCGTGACGTAATTTTCAGGTCCTGAATGCCTAGAATTAGGCATCAGGACCTGAAAATTACATCACGGCTTGTGATTGGTCGCGTCGCGGTCACATGGGCGACGCGACCAATCACAAGCCGTGACGTCACGGGAGGCAGTAGACGAGCGCATTTTAAAATTATGTCACGGCTTCTGATTGGTCGCGTGCCGCCCATGTGACCGCGACGCGACCAATCACAAGCCGTGACGTAATTTTTAAATCCTGAATGCCTAGAATTAGGCATCAGGACCTGAAACTTACGTCACGGCTTGTTGTGATTGGTCGCGTCGTGGTCACATGGGCGGCACGCGACCAATCAGAAGCCGTGACGTCACGGAAACCATTAAACGCGCGCATTTTAAGCAAAGAAGGCTCCCGGTTACGGCGGTAAAGTCCAGGGGCCTCCGGACAGGTGAGTATATCAATATTTTTTATTTTAATTCTTTATTTTACACATTTATATGGATCCCAGGGCCTGAAGGAGAGTTTCCTCTCCTTCAGACCCTGGAAACCATACACTGGAAACTTCCGATTCCGATTCCCGATACCACGAAAGTATCGGATCTCGGTATCGGAATTCCGATACCCGCAAGTATAGGCCAATACCCGATACTTGCGGTATCGGAATGCTCAACACTAATCATAATGAAATCAAACAAATAAATAAAAAATTTGAATCCGCCGATAAAAGTAAATAACAAAAGGGATGAGCGAACACAGGTTCATAGAATTGAAGCCAGAATGTGTTCAACGAGATATGTTTGTCTCTAGCAACAGCTCAGAGACAGGGCTATAAATAAAAATATAATATAAAAGTCTTTGAATAAATTTCTTTTGTAGAGGTATACACTACCTCATTAGAGGACTGTCTAGAGATAGGGAAAATGGAAAATTTAAGAATATATGGTAATAATAGTTGTACAGTACATGTCTTTTTTATGACATTTCCCCCTGTGGGAGTAACATTTGTTTCGGTTTCCAATTAGTAACGGGCATCATAAATACACCTTTGCACAAAAAAAATTGTGACTTTGGCATCACGGAATCCGTTCACCCTGGTGTTATACTGGTTGTGGATGATGAGGATGAGGATAAGGAGGAGGATAACAACAAACAGACCAAATCTGGAAGCGTATACCCATGTATGGTTGTGAAGAGGTGCATGAGAATACACCTCCCCAAAAAAGAGAATGTATTAGAGGTTATGTTTCGCTGTTTTCACTTGTTGGTGTACAGAAGTCTTTCCCGATCCAGCCCTTGTTCATTTTTATAATAGTCAGCGTGTCATTTTCAGTTGACAGGCGGATGTGCATATCTGTTATAATTCCACCAGCAGCACTAAATACCCGCTCTGACAGAACGCTAGCAGCAGGGCAGGCCAGGACCTCCAAGGCGTAGAGAGTCAGTTCATGCCACGGGTCCAGCTTGGATACCAAATGATTAAAAGGCACAGAGGAATCCCAGAGGATGTTTGTACGATCTGCAAGGTACTCCCTCAGCATTTTCCCAAACATTGCACTTCTTGTGACATCACCCCTTGCCTCAACCCTGGCAAGATGGGAGAGTCTGAGAAAACTGTCCCAGAACTTTGCCATTGTTCCCCTGTCTGAGCTCGGTTGTACTTCTATTTCTCTCGCTTGGACAACAAACTCTGACGTCTGCTGCCAGTGTTTTCACACAGGGATTTTCTAAGTAATTCCGCTACAAGGGCCCACTGGTACTGCAACATTTTAGTACACCTCCCTGCCTCTGGCAGAAGAGATTGAAAGTTCTCCATGCAGCGTGGGTCTAGAAGTGTCACCAACCAGTAATGATTGTCACCAAAAAATTTTATAATGCGAGGGTCACGTGAAATGCAGCGCAACATAAAGTCAGTCATGCGTGCCAGACTGCTAACAGGCAAGACTTCCATGTCCTCACCAACAGGACTACTGACCATGCTGTCCTCCTCATCCTCCTCCTCCCTGTCCTCAGGCCATCCCCGCTGAACAGACAGTATGACAGCTGTGCTTGTAGTACCATCTGTAGTGCATGAAAGTAGCTCCTGTTCTTCCTCCTCCTCATTGCCTACCAATCCACATTGAGAAGACATGAGGCTGGGCTGAGTGTAATCCCCCTGTATGGTTCCTTGATCCATATCCTCATGCTCTGCTTGCAATGCATCCTTTTTGATTGTGAGCAGAGAGTTTTTCAGAATGCTAAGAAGTGGGATGGTGATGCTAATTATGGCGTCATCGCCGCTCACCATCTTGGTGCAGCAGTCCTCAAAGTTTTGGAGGATGGTACATATGTCTGACATCCATGTCCACTCCTGAAGTCTTATGAGTGGAGTCTGAACTGAATATTGACAGCCTTGTTGATGTTGGTAGTCAACAATTGCCCTCTTCTGCTCACAAATCCTTTCCAACATATGCAGCGAAGAGATCCAGCCTGTGGGGACATCACACACCAGTCGGTGAGCCAGAAGCTGCAAATGCTGCTGAAACACGGCAAGGGCAGCTGAAGCTGTAGCTGACTTTCTAAAAAGGCAGACAGATGGCATACTTTCACTAGCAGATCTGGCAGCTTTGGGTAGCTTTTCAGAAAATGTTGAACCACGAGGTTAAGCACATGGGCCAAGCAAGGTACGTGTGTGAGCTCACCTTGCCTCAGAGCTGCCACCAGGTTCCGGCCATTGTCACACACGACCATACCTGGCTGTAGGTTCAGCGGTGTCATCCAAATATCTGACTGCTCTTTCAGCACTGTTCACAACTCTTCTGCATTGTGCGGTTTGTCACCTATGCAGATTAGCTTGGCTGAGGCACTGCTGCAGTGCTTTAAGCTTCTGACTGATGTGTTGATTACAGAGATGGAGGCTGAAGAGGAAGAGGAGTTGCAGGAGCTGTAGACTGTGGAGGCAACCCTGGTTGACGTAGGGCATGCAATCCTCGGTGTGGGGAGGATATGTTACATCCCAAGGTCCGACTTGGTCCCGGCTTCCACTATGTTAACCCAATGTGCCGTTAGTGAGATGTACCATCCCTAGCCACAAGCACTTGTCCATGCGTCCATGATTAGGTGGACTTTCCCAGTAACAGCATTGTTGAGGGCACAGGTAATGTTGTGGGGCACATGCTGGTGTAATGCCGGTACGGCACACAGGGAGAAGAAGTGGTGACTGGGGACCGAGTACCTTAGGTCGGCCGCCGCCATCAGGTTGCATTTCAACGAACCTAAATGGCAACATTTTGAGCACAAGCAGAAGAGAAACGTTAGAATTTAGGCCTGTGGCCTGTGGGGCATTGGCTGGGTATTTCTGCTTGCATTCCAATGACTGGGGTATAAAAGACTGAAGGCTGTGCTGGGACAAGGACGTGGATGGGCTTGATGGTGGTGCTGCTTGACTGTGGGCAACAACTGGTGCAGGGCTAGAGGCAGCTTCACATTCACGGTGGGCTGGGGATTGACTTCTACACAAAACAGTGGAAGAAGCAGTGGTGTCCCCTGCAGACAGTGTTCCTGGAGCCTGAGGGTCAGCGCTCAAAGTCGGGTGCTTTGCTGCCATGTGCCTGATCATGCTGGTGGTGGTCAGGCTGGTAGTTTTGCTACCCCTGCTGATGTGGGTATGGCAGGTGCTGCAAATGGCCTGTTTGAGGTTATCGGCAGAGTCTTTAAAAAATAACCAGGCTCAGGAAGATCTCACAGTTGGAATGGCAACTACCCTCATGTTGGTGTTACAGGGAACGGATGCACGCATTCTGTCTGTGGCCACCACACTGCTTCATCCTGCCTGTTGGGGTGATATGCTTCCTTCCCCATGTGTGCTGCTGTCCTCGCTGTGCATGTCCTCCTGCCAGGTTGGTTCAGTTGCTATGTCATCCACTACCTAGTCTTCCACATCCATACCCTGCTCCTCCTCCTGATTTTCTGGCAATTGTGTCTCATCATCGTCCACCTCTTGTGATAATTTCCCACCATCGCCTTCATGTGACCATGGCTGGTCAAAGCTTGGGGCATTGCTACATGCAATTTCATCTGGCCCCACTTCAAGTTGACTGGCTGAGAGTATAGAATCTTGAAAGGGAAAACTGAACAGCTCTTCAGAGTGTCCAAGTGTGGGATCAGTTGTCTCAGGGCACTCGGCATGGTGGAAGGAAGGAGGATCAGGGCGAGTAATATCCAGTCCACCCTCACGGCTACTCAAACTTGACTGTGTGGATAACAGGGTGGTGGTGGTGGTGGCTAATTGACTGGAAGCATTATCTGCTATCCAAACAGCAACCGTTTCACACTGCTCTAGCTTCAATAGTGGTGCGCTGCGATCCCCTAGAAACTGGGACACGAAGGTCGACCGAGATTTTTCCACCACAGATACAATAGACCTCAGCCTGACATAACAGACTGTATAATTTTTTGGAGGGGTTTGGGAGAATTTTTAAAATAACAAAAAAAGAGTGAAACAAGGCTAGCAGACAGAACTATGAAACATGTGTCTGCGAAGCTACAATTTTTCTACCACAGATACAACAGGCCTCAGCCTGACATAACAGACTGTATAATTTTTGGGGGGAATTTTGGAGAATTTTTAAAATAACAAAAAAAGAGTGGAACAAGGCTAGCAGACAGAACTATGAAACTTATGCCTGCAAAGCTACGATTTTTCCACCACTGATACACCAGCCAACAGCCTCAGATAACACTGATGTAAATGTGGCCTTGATTTTTTTGGGCACACCTAAATTGTTGACAAGTTGGCTGTGACACAATAAAAAAAAACATTTGGCGCACTCACATCTGGTGTCTGGGCCAAAACGAAAAAAAAAGGTAGATTTGCACGTTCTTAGATTTCAATAACCTAGCTGTAGTAGGAAGCATGAACAAGTAAATAAATGTTAAAATAAGGGGGTTATGGATTGCTTTAAAATAAAAGGAGCAGGTATCAGGTGAAGAAAACAAAAACCCACAGATAACCGCAGCTAGATATATTTTAAATAAGCAGCAGAAGCAGACAGTAATGGAGCTTTTGGAGATATGCAGTGAGAGCTATGTACTCACATACAGTGCCTGAAGGCCTTGCACTGATTTGGATATGCACACATAGACTCCCCTGCCTACCTAGTGCTGGAATCTCGGGACCCCCGAATGAACCCTAAAAAGGGCTGTTGGTTTCTCAGGAGTTGTGGACTGAACAGTTGGAGACCTACACTAATTCTTGAAAGTACGAATGCAGAATGCGGCGAGCAGGGCGGCGTCAGGTCTCTTATAGACTTGATGACGCTGTGCGTTCACCCAATCACTTTAATACCGCAAAAAAGATGGCTGCGGCATTACAGTGCATGGCTGACAATCCCTGAACTGTCATTGGTGCTCTAAAGAGTGCCAGAATTGCAGGGCGGAGACCCGAGCTTCTGCAAAATAATCCTCGAGCATAGTGATACTCGGGCGAGTAACGAGTAGTGGCGAGCACGTTCATTCGTCACTAGTTATCATTCATATTCTCTGAAAAAAAGACCAAGAAAGCAAAAATTCTGCCGGGGTATAGCCTCATAGAATGGTAGAGTTGGAAGAGACCTCCTGGGTCATCTGGTCCAAACCCCTGCTCAAAGCAAGATTCACTAAAGTATGTAAACTTTTGAGCACAACTGTATATATATGGAGATGTAGAGGGGGGAAATGAAAGTATTTATGGAGAAAGGATAGAAGTAATAATTTACAGATACAAAAGCATGTACTATAATGGGTGTATGTATGTTAAAAAATGTATGTAATTAATCTGTGTGTAACTGTCTACAATCATCTGATGCAAAAAATGCATAAATGAAAACATGTGAATAGATGTGTAGATAGATAACAAAGTAATATTCATAAATAATTTCTTGAAGGGAATAGACATAGATAATAGACATATACACCAACAGTGCAGGATACAGCAAGGTTTTTGTGCTTTGTTCCATTTTGCAGGTAGAGAAGGATCTCAAATTTTAAAGTTTCTCCTAAATGTGACTTCATGAATAAACATGTGAAAGGCCCCATACTGCAAGCAAGTGTTCATATATAAATGCATTGCTCAAAAAAATAACACTAAAATCTCACATACTAGATATCACTGAATGAAATATTCCAGTTGTAAATCTTTATTCATTACATAGTGGAATGTGTTCAGAACAATAAAACCTAAAAATTATCAACGTAAATCACAACTAATATCCCACAGAGGTCTGGAGTTGGAATGATGCTCAAAATCAAAGTGGAAAGTGAAGTTACAGGCTGATCCAACTTCAGTGAAAAATGCCTCAAGATAAGGGAATGATGCTCAGTTGTGTGTGTGGCCTGGGCATGCTCCTGAAGAGGCGGCAGATGGTCTTCTGAGGGATCTCTTCAAAGACCAGGACTAAAGCATCTGCCAACTCCTGGACAGTCTGTGGTGCAACGTGACATTGGTGGATGGTGCAAGACATGATGTCCCATATGTGTTCAATCGGATTCAGGTCTGGGGAACGGTCTGGCTACAGTCAGGTTATGGCCTTAGCTTCAAAGCCTTCATCTTGCAGGAACTGCTGACACACTCCAGCCACATTAGGTCTGGCATTGTCCTGCATTAGGAGGACCCCAGGGCCAACCGCATCAGCGCATGGTCTCACAAGGGGTCTGAGGATCTCATCTTGGTACCTAATGGCAGTCAGGCTACCCTGGCGAGCACATGGAGTGCTGTGCAGTCCTCCAAAGAAATGACACCCCACTCCATTACTGACCTACTGCCAAATCAGTAATGCTGAAGGATGTTGCAGGCAGCAGATCGCTCTCCATGACGTCTCCAGATTCTGTCATGTCTGTCACATGTTCTCATTGTGAACCTGCTTTCATCTGTGAAGAGCACAGGGCACCAGTGGCGAATTTGCCAATCCTGGTGTTCTGTGGCAAATGCCAAGCGTCCTGCATGGTGTTGGGCTGTGAGTACAACCCCCATCTGTGGACATCGGGCACTCAGACCATCCTCATGGAGTCTGTTTCTAACCGTTTGTGCAAACACTTGCACATTTGTGGCCTGCTGGAGGTCATTTTGCAGAGCTCTGGCAGCGCTCCTCCTGTTCCTCCTTGCACAAAGGCTGAGGTAGTGGTCCTGCTGCTGGGTTATTGCCCTACTACGGCCCCCTCCACGTCTCCTGGTGTACTGGCCTGTCTCTTGGTAACACCTCCAGGCTCTGGACACTACGCTGACAGAAACAGCAAACCTTCTTGCCACAGCTCGCATTGACGTGCCATCCTGGAAGAGCTGCACTACCTGAGCCATCTTATGCTATCATGAGTGTGAAAGCACAACCAACATTCAAAAGTCACCAAAACATCAGTCAGAAAGCATTGGTACTGAGATGTGGTCTGTGGTCCCCACCTGCAGAACCACTCCTTTATTGAGTGTGTCTTGATAATTGCCAATAATTCCCATCTGTTGTCTATTCCATTTCCACAACAGCATGTGAAATTGATTGTCAAACAGTGTTGCTTTCTAAGTGGACAGTTTGATTTCACAGAAGTTTGATTTACTTGGAGCTATATTCTGTTGTTTAAGTGTTCCCTTTATTTTTATGTATATATTTAAAGGATCTGTGCATAAAGAAGAAATATAAGATATAAATAAACATGTAAACAATCTGTGCATGAAAAATGTACTTATAGATAGTCAAATATAAGCCAATTTGTATAAACAAAGAAGAATATGTATAAAACATAGAATCAGATTTCTTTAAAAATTTATTGAAACTAACCCAATCAGTAGACACACAGAAAAAGGGAGGGCAAAAGGGAGGGAAATGGAGTAAGAGTAGAGGGAAAAAGGACGGAAAAAAATTGAAAACAAATTTAAAATGGACTGAGCTGAAGGAAAAGAAAGTTTGAACTGGACTGTCATAGAAAGGGTGCAAATTAAGCATCCACTGTACCTCTTTCTGTGTTAAACGTTTATCAAGTCACCTCTCAAATCTGTAGTTGTGAACCATTACATCCATGAGCAAGTAAATGTCTAGATATAAGCTTTTTATTGAAAGGGAACTTGGTAAAAAATATACACAAGAGAAAATGGGTACACAGTTTTATGAATGTTTCCTTTACAATTTGAAGCATTTTCAACACATTTTCCTTCCTTCCACTCTTGTTCTCTATCTTCACCTTTCCTCCTTACTGTTTCCACTTGTCCTGTTTTTCCACTGTTTCTCACTACTTCACCACAACAACCCAGCTTGACACTACAGTTCTGCTTAGCAACAGTCATGTACTTGTTCCCTGGTTCCACCTCTTCTTTCCCCTAAGGGTGTCAATATGATGGGTCCATTACTACTGACTTTGTGGAATTCCTGCCACTGATGTTTAACTCAGCCCGTTATGCCCATTACCTTCAAGAGTTATAAATTTGGGGCCTTCTGGCTAGGCGTTTTCTCCGAAGGTCCTGTCTCTGGTTGATCACTCCGTCTCTTAGTTTCCTCTCACTTAGGGACACCCAAAATGCGGCACTGCTCACATCGAACCAAGGTCCTCTTGCTATGCACTTCAAGCCCTTTCTGCCTTCCTGACAGGAAACCGTCAATGTCTCTTCAAATTAGCGACTCAAATGCTGAGCTAGTCCCAAACATTAACTTTCACTATCTCTATTATCAAACTATATACTTATACTATGTACATATCAATACTAACACCTTTAAAGCACAATTCACATTACACAACACAGTTCACATTACATCACATAATACATTTCAACAATAATGTGTTACTTAAAGAGAGAACATGTGCATTATGGCCATCTCCTTACACATAACCCTAATAAATATTGCACATTTAGTGTCTCAATCCATTGTTACTTTAACCAGAAATTGCTCTCATCTACTTTCTTTCCATCTTTCTCCATCCTCCTGTGGCTGCTGTAAAGCTAGAGCTGTCAGTCAAGAAAAAGAAAGCAAAAAGAGATGGAAAACAAGTACATGGGAGAGAAATCTAATCCCCCTGGCTGCTGCATTCAGCACAGATTGGACAAGGGAGAGTTTAGTAAGAGGGAGACAGATTAGCATATCGCTGCAGTAGTGCAGATGCAGCGCCCCAGAGTCCTGGTCGTTGCAGTACTGTTGCTCCACCACTAAGGGGGGCTATAGTACGTCGGATGGCACTGAAGGAGTTCACCTGACCAGGTATCACAGACACCAATACACTTCACAGTCTGGCCTCCAGGGGGAGCTAAGGGTGCTATGTATTAGGCCACTCCTCACAGTCTGGTAAAACTGGGGGTTAGATAGGAAGTTAGACAGAAGCTGACTGGGTTGGAACCAGGTAACATCCTGTGGCAGAGGGTGTTGCAGGGGAAGATTCAGGGGGGTCCCTGTCAGGGGTGGGATCCTGACAGAGGCCTAGCAAACAGAAAGACCGTTACGGGACCGTGCCTGCACTTCATTGCGGCGGTACCCCAAGAAAGGACAAGAAGCGAGGTTTATTGTGAAGAGTGAGAAACGAGATCAACGCAACAAGGAGAAAACACCAGTAGGAGTCATGCTGTAAGATCAAGGCAACATCCTACTGAGGCGCGTAGCCGGTGGCCGGAAATGCCGAGGAAGTACTGGCTCCAAGCCCTACTTCAAACCTACGGCAGGACAGTCAGTTATAGGCGGGCTGTCTCACCTAAATCACCTAAGCAGACATAGGGGGCAACAGTGGGAGAGGGGCGACTCTAGGGTCCCGGAAGAACTCCCGGCCTACCCGTCATACGGGTGCGTCCTAGCCATATTATCTGGGGGACGGAGAAGAACATCAGAATCAGTTGTGAGGGAACATTAGAAACAGACACAACAGTTGTGAGGACTATCCCGTGGTGCTCAGCAGGGAAGGACTACAACACACAAGCGCTAGAAGGAAGGCACAGATTTCCACCTGCGAAGGGAACTCTGGAATTGCCATCGGTCCGGCCGGTCTCAGACAGCCCTGTTAACAGTACTCTGGACTGAGGATCCTGAAGCCTTCAGTAAAGAGGTAAAGAGACTACAACCCTGTGTCCTCATTATTTATCGCACCTTGCACCACACATCATCCCTCTCAACTTCTACTGGATGCCCCTTAGCAGGGTCACGGAACGGGTCTAGCCACCATGACAATCCCAGAACTGAGACAGAGAGGCCCGGTACCGGGTACCCCTCGGCCCTGCGACAGTGGGGGCGCTCCACAGACAAGAATTAATATGAATTTTTGCAGAGTAAAAGTTAAGAAAAGGTCGAATTCTAGAGATGTTTTTAAGGTGTAGGTGACATGAGCGAGTGACTGATTCAAATATAACTCTGAGACATGCTGCAAGGGTGTAGTCATAGAACCACACAGAAATAGCAATATTGGGATTGACTATTTGCAAAACTTTTATTTTAATACCATTAAAAGGTGGTGATAATGGGTCTAATAGGATTTGATAACAATACAGAAAGGGGAGGGGACAGTGGGACTAGCCCTATAATGGTCTTGTCACGGTTCCACCCATCAGGGTGTCTGAGATGCAGTTGCTGACAGCTCCACCATCCAATTTGGTATGGGGGTATGCTGAAGCTGTCAGTGTGCTGATTGACAGCCCGACTATCCAATCTGAGACTGTTTGGCATCGGCTGTCTCATGTGTTCATTATTCCACTTAATGGCCATTCTTCTTAACTGAGCTGAGCTTCCCAGAACACTGCCAGACGTACCTTCATCTTGTGAGGTACGTGAGAGGAGGTTAGAGATAAAATATGAGTGGCAGATAGGGAGATGGGATCATCAATAGGGATGTGAAAGTCTCCCATGATGAGAGTGGGGATGTCACAGGATAAAAAGTGTGGAAGCCAGGTGGCAAAGAAACTGACGGGAGGGACCCGGAGGATGAATCAGAAGTGCCACTTGCAGGAAGAAGGGCCAGGAAAGTCTGACAGTGTGGACTGCAAAAGAAGGGAAATTAAGTGAGGCTACTGGGGGATAACCTGAAAAGTACATTTTCCTGAAAGGAGCAGACCAACACCTCCATCTTGTAAGCTCTCAGGTCTGTGAATAAGAAAAATATAGGTCACCATACGGGAGAGCAGCAGCGGTGGTGGTGTCCTACTGCTGGATCCAGGTTTCAGAGTAAGAGCCAGAAAGTTAAGGGAGTTTGAAAGGGAAAAGTCATGGATGGTTTGCTGCAGGCTGGCTGTGAATTCCAGAGAGCACAGTTAAATGGTATGGAGGGCATGCAAGGAATATTAATGAGATTCACAGGGTTTCTGATTTGTAGCAGGAAAGAAATTAAAGTTACTATTATAAGAAGTGCCTGGGTTCAAGGAAATATCTCCTGCGACTAGGAGAAAGAGAATAGAGAGAGTGAGCAAATAGTTAAGCGATTTGCTACATTGTGTTATATGGTGGTTGTAAATGGATCTGTGCATCTAAGACTGGTGAAAGAGAGTGAGAGAGTTACACAGGAGAGAGGGGCTGATACGGAGTGTGTGTACAGAGTGTGTGAAAGGTAGTAGATGAGTGCCTGCAGCAGCTAAATCATAAATGGTATAAATACGTAAATTGAATACATTTTGCAGTACAAATGAACTGGGGACAGGACTGTTTGAATGTCTTACCAGTAGTGTTGAGCATTCCGATACTGCAAGTATCGGGTATCGGCCGATACTTGCTGTATCGGAATTTCCGATACCGAGATCCGATATTTTTGTGATATCGGGTATCGGGTATCGCAACAACATTAATGTAATAATGTGTAAAAAAGAGAATTAAAATAAAAAATATCGCTATACTCACCTGTCCGACGCAGCCGGGACCTCAGCGAGGGAACCGGCAGCGTTGTTTGTTTAAATTTCGCGCTTTTTCTTGGTTACGTGAAGTCCCGGCTTGTGATTGGTCAGGGCGGCCATGTTGCCGGGACGCGGACCAATCACAGCAAGCCGTGACGAAATTACGTCACGGCTTGCTGTGATTGGTCCGCGTCCCGGCAACATGGCCGCCATTAACCAATCACAAGCCGTGACGTCACGGGAGGCTGGACATGCGCGTATTTTGAAAAGCGCGCGTGTCCAGCCTCCAGTGACGTCCCGGCAACATGGCCGCCATTAACCAATCACAAGCCGGGACGTCACGGGAGGCTGGACATGCGCGTATTTTGAAAAGCGCGCGTGTCCAGCCTCCAGTGACGTCCCGGCAACATGGCCGCCATTAACCAATCACAAGCCGGGACGTCACGGGAGGCTGGACATGCGCGTATTTTGAAAAGCGCGCGTGTCCAGCCTCCAGTGACGTCCCGGCAACATGGCCGCCATTAACCAATCACAAGCCGGGACGTCACGGGAGGCTGGACATGCGCGTATTTTGAAAAGCGCGCGTGTCCAGCCTCCCGTGACGTCACGGCTTGTGATTGGTTAATGGCGGCCATGTTGCCGGGACGCGGACCAATCACAGCAAGCCGTGACGTAATTTCGTCACGGCTTGCTGTGATTGGTCCGCGTCCCGGCAACATGGCGCCGTGACCAATCATAAGCCGGGACGTCACTGGAGGCTGGACACGCGCGCTTTTCAAAATACGCGCATGTCCAGCCTCCCGTGACGTCACGGCTTGTGATTGGTTAATGGCGGCCATGTTGCCGGGACGCGGACCAATCACAGCAAGCCGTGACGTAATTTCGTCACGGCTTGCTGTGATTGGTCCGCGTCCCGGCAACATGGCCGCCCTGACCAATCACAAGCCGGGACCTCACGTAACCAAGTAAAAGCGCGAATTTTAAACAAACAACGCTGCCGGTTCCCTCGCTGAGGTCCCGGCTGCGTCGGACAGGTGAGTATAGCGATATTTTTTATTTTAATTCTTTCTTTTACACATTAATATGGTTCCCAGGGCCTGAAGGAGAGTTTCCTCTCCTTCAGACCCTGGGAACCATCAGGAATACCGTCCGATACCTGAGTCCCATTGACTTGTATTGGTATCGGGTATCGGTATCGGATTGGATCCGATACTTTGCCGGTATCGGCCGATACTTTCCGATACCGATACTTTCAAGTATCGGACGGTATCGCTCAACACTACTTACCAGTCTCCTGACCAACTGCCATGTTTAACTGCCCGGATGCTTTGAAAAATATGGGATTTCAATAAAATCTGTACAATTGTTTTCCCCTTGGCTAGGCCTAAATTATAGGGAAGTTTGTGCTAATATCTAGCACTAATTTAACTAATTAACAATTAATAAATTAACTTAAGCCAGCCAGAGACAATAAAATGCAGAGACAAACAAACAAACTTGCAGACCAACACGGATCATAAACTCTTTTAGCAAGTGAGCTGTAGTCCCATTTGCTGACACCAGTGACCGGAGGTAAACTTTATACCTCTGATCACAGCTGAGCGCTCATGCTGTCTTTTTGCTCTCTGACCGGCTGGGATGATTTCACCGCCGATCAGAAGTGGTGCTTGCCATGCTGTCATGCACATGAAAGCGTGACAAACACCTGGTGGTTGGGCAGCCAAACCCAATCAGTAACACAGACATCCTGATGAATTCCGTGTTTGGTGTCTGTGCCCGAACAGTTGGTGTTCGGTATAGTCGCCGAATTTACTGCTTGGGATCGCCCATCTCTATTGTGTACTTATCAAGTTGTATCAGCTTCATGGCATCAGTAACTTGGTGGTGTTAAAGGAATCTGACTCTGTACATTTCAATACATCCAATTAGTTTTATGCATTTTGTTGCAAGCCAGTTTTTTAATGAGGCTAAATACATTTCAGTTGAATCTCCCAGTCAAAGTTAACAGAGAATAATATAAAGATATCACAGTCATAGCTCAAGTATCATAATGTATGTAATAGAGTTTCCCATCCTGTGTTTACCTAACTCTATCCTTCAGCTGGCATTCAAGACTGTTGCATAGGTGTAAATAATCCAATATTTTTACACAAAGGTATAATTTATAATCAATTGAGAAATCGAATCTTTACACATTTCTAATCCAACAAGTAAACTTCAGGAGTGAGAATTAATAAATTGACATCAGGCAGGGGCGAGGACCCTCAACCAAGTCATGGAGAGATTATCCTTTCTTTCTTGTGTGTTTTATATTTACAACCGGAAAACTGTCCCAGATCTGAATGTTTAACCTTCATTGAGTGATTTAAAGTGAACCTGTCAGCAGGATTTTGCTAAGTAAGCTACAGGCATTGGCATTTTGCCGCTGTGAAACTGATTTAAATGATATCTGTGTTGAAGAATTCCGTCTGACTGTATAATATCTTTGTACACTTGCAGGTTACAAGAAGTGACGGGAGTGTAACATGACTATATAACATATAATTACAGCTGTATCCAGCATTACAGCTCAGTCCTATTTATTGCTATTTATTGCAGTATAGTTGAATGCGGCAGCGCTGGCGGGGGGTTGAGTCGGCGCTGGCGCCGCTGACAGAGGCACAGCATGCAGGGATCAAGCGGCCCACTCCTGGCACCGGCCCTTCTGGCATTTGCCAGAAGTTCCCGATGGCCAGTCCAGCCCTGCTGCCTACAGTCCCACCCCGGAGCACGGGCATCTTATTAGCTGCAAACTTCTAACAGTGATTACACAAGAACTACAAGACCGATTTCATCACCTCAGGTATCATTTTAATTAGTATAACATCACCAACCTGACAATGTTTATAGCTTACTTAGCAAAATCCTGCTGACAGCTTCACTTTAAATGTTGCTTTTACTAACTCGGAACCCGAAATTTTTCTTTACTATGTCATAAACGGTTTAGTTTCAATTGTCTTGTTTTTTACACTATGCAATTCGCAAAACAAATGTATTATATACCTGACCTTTTTTCAATAATAATTTTGACAGTGAAATAAGTTAGACATAGTTATTCAGCATAAAATAAAAAACAATACGCACATTCATTTATGTATAAACATCTGAAACATCCTTATCCTTACATAGGTACAATTGGCTATTTTTGTAGATAACTCCAGACTGAAGATTACTTTAATCAATAGGTTAATGCATAAAATCATTACATTTTGCAACACTATGCTTATAAGAAAGGGTGTATAAACTACAACACAAAGGTATAGATTTAATAATTTATCTAGTCAGCAATTCAAGAATCTTTCTATGTGCCTATTAAAAAATTCTAAATCACAGTATGTGGTTGGTAAATCGTGTTTTAAAAAAATCGCAATTAAAAAATCACAAACGCAGTAAGTAAAAAATAAATCCATAGCACAGAGCTAAGAACACATACGATGTCATATATAAATTTTAAAAAAATAATTGCATATGTAAATAGAACCTTTTAGAAAAATGCTTCTATAGTTCACATCAGTTCCATGAAAGCTTCCCATAGTGAGGCAGGCTCATTTCTGCATTCTTATCAAGCAGAGCGTACTGTAAAATATATGATAAAATATAGAGTGCATAGCACAGTTGGTAGCAGATACTGAGTATGCTGTTTAATTATAACTGTAGATTGCTATTGAGTCTTTTTATATGCACTTATTCCTAAATGAAGATTTATTACAAAGTTTAGATTTATACACAGTATAATAAAACATTTTTTTACTTTGGACAAAGGCTTGCTGCTTAGAGCTGAATATCAATACTGTGGTCAAACAGAGTAGCTTTTTGGTGCCCCACTCATCACTCAGCATCCAGGATAGATGCCCTATCTCAGGTAACAGTTGAGAGAAGAGATGAGCAGTTTAATTAAAATTCGAATTTGCCAGCTTCACAGAATTTTTCCAAACAGATGTTTTGAGCTTTGTAAATGCAAATACAGCCTTATTACTGTCTAAAGGGTTTCAATCTATCTAGCTAGGTGTAAATCGATGGGAAGTGGTGGTAACCAACAGCCTATTTAACCACACTGCAGTTTCATGCTTTATAGGCTACTTAAATTGTATAAATAGTCAAAAATTATCCTTTTTGAGTGCAGATTCCTGCCTTACTAATGTCTATGCACCAGTGGTGCTATTGTAAGAAGCCTTTGTTTCACACAGGAAGTACAAAAATGATCATTGTTTGACAAGAATGAATAGATTTGTTCTGTATTAAATGAAGAATCTATAGCTTTTAGCAATCTTTCCAAAAATTATCCCTATATTTATGGAGACAAACCTTCTTTTTGAACATAAAAATAAAATGGATTCTCAACTACAAGTGAAAAAAAATTATTCCTTTTTTCAGATCTGCAACAGGTTTGCTACTTAAAAAGTTACTAAGCAATTACAAAGAGCTTTTTTCAAGCCATCCAAACATCATTCCTTTGTGTAGAGAGCAAGAACAGGCTAGCTATTTTCAAAGTGAAGAAGCAAAGACTTGACACCAAGACTTTCCAAAAATTATAGCCATAATTTGGGAGCTGTTTAATCTTTCTGTATCCCCAAGACAATAGTATCAGCATTAGTGCTGTCTAGAAATATAAAACTGTGGTCAACCAGGAAATATATGGCCAGCAAAGCTGAGCAGTGGCAATAGCAGAAGCCGCATAGCAGAAAAAAGTACGGGGTTGGTAAGATGATGTGTGGGGCCAGCAATGGCATCAGAAGGATGGTGTAGAACCATAAAACACAGTGAGCAGCCAGAAAATGTGTGACTGACATGG
The DNA here is from genome assembly GCF_051348905.1 of Ranitomeya variabilis. Classification (NCBI taxonomy): domain Eukaryota; kingdom Metazoa; phylum Chordata; class Amphibia; order Anura; family Dendrobatidae; genus Ranitomeya; species Ranitomeya variabilis. Next base: position 688,224,919 of record NC_135233.1, read on the forward strand.
TCCTGCATTGGCAGCGGCATAAACTGTACATTAGCGAATTGGTTCAAGGCAGGCAACGATACAGGTGCTTCTCACAAAATGAGAAAATCACCAAAAAATTAATTTATTTTAGTTCTTCAATACATAAAGTGGAACTAATATATAGAGTAATTACAACCAGAATGATCTATTTCAAGTGTTTATTTCTGTTAATGTTGATGATTATGGCTTACAGACAATGAAAGCCCAAAAGTCATTATCTCAGTAAATTAGAAAAATTAAGAACACCAGCTTCAAAAATTATTTTAAAATCCGAAATGTTGGCCTTCTTAAATATATGTTCAGTAAATGCACTGAACACTTGGTCAGGGCTCCTGTTGCATCAATTACTGCATCAATGCGGCGTGGCATGGAGGCGATCAGCCTGTGGCACTGCTGAGGTGTTATGGAAGCCCAGGTTGCTTTGATAGCGGCCTTCAGCTTGTCTGCATTTTGTTGTCTGGTGTCTTTCTTCTTCATCTTGACAATACCGCATAGATTATCTATGGAGTTAAGGTCAGGCAAGTTTGCTGGCCAATCAAGCACAGAGATACTGTTGTTTTTAAACCAAGTATTGGTATTTTTGGCAAAATGGACAGTTGCCAAGTCCTGCTGGAGAATGAAATTTCCATGTCCAAAAAGCTTGTCGACAGAGGGAAGCTTGAAGTGCTCTAAAATTTCCTGGTAGATGGCTGCACTGACTTTGGTCTTGATAAATTACAGTGGATCTACACCAGCAGATTACATGGCTCCCCAAACCATCACTGATAGTGGAAACTTCACACTAGACCTCAAGCAGCTTGGATTGTGTGCCTCCCCACTCTTCCTCCAAACTCTGGGACCTTGATTTCCAATTGAAATGCAAAATGTTTTCATCTGAAAACAAAACTTTAGACCACTGAGCAACAGTCCAGTTCTTTTTCCTTTTGGCCCATGTAAGATGCTTCTGGCTTTGTCTATTGGTCATGAGTGGCTTGACACAAGGAATGCGACACTTGTAGCCCATGTCCTGGACACGTCTGTGTGTGGCGGCTCTTGAAGCAATGACTCCAGCAGTGATCCACTCCTTGTGAATTTCTCCCAAATTTGTGAATGGCCTTTTCTTAGCAATCCTTTCAAGGCTGCAGTTATCCCAGTTGCTTGTACACCTTTTTCTACAACACGTTTTCCTTCCACTCCACCTTCCATTAATATTCTTGAATACAGCACTCTGTGAACAGCCAGCTTCTTTAGCAATGACCTTTTGTGGCTTACCCTCCTTGTGTAGTGTGTCAATGACTGCCTTCTGGGCATCTGTCAAGTCAGCAGTCTTCCTTATGATTGTGGAGCCTACTGAAACAGACTAAGAGACCTTTTTAAATGCTTATTAAGCCTTTGCAGGTGTCTTTTGTTAATTATTCTAATTTACTGAGATAATTACTTTTGGGTTTTCAATAGCTGTAAGCCATAATCATCAACATTAACAGAAATGAACACTTGAAATAGATCACTCTGTTTGTAATGTCTCTATATAATATATGAGTATCACTTTTTGTATTGAAGAACTGAAATAAATTAACTTTTTGATCATATTCTAATTTTGTGAGAAGCACCTGTAGTTTATAGTGTGCATGTAGATATCATACAGTGACTCACTATTGACATCTCTAAGTGAAGTCCTTCATCTTCGCTTTTCCTTTTTATGTGGCACAGACAGCAATCACTTCTTCCTGCCAGGACTCATCTCTGCAGAAAATAACACATAGTAATCAATAGCTGATTGCTTCAAAAGCACATTCCCCACTTTTTCCCTAACCTCTGCACCATACCAAATGAAGAAAAAAGGTGACATAGTGCTGCCATGCACAGTAAACAAGACCTCCCTTTTGTTTTACCAAATGGAAAACAGTCTTTTTAAAAGTAAGTTACAGCAGTTACAGTTCCCCTAATTGGCCCCTGCTGTAATTATATTCCCCAGTTGCCACCATTAACTAATAATGTATGTTCCTTATTTTTGCACCCCTATAGTAATTAAGTCCCTCATCATAGCCCCCTTTATTTAATAATGTGCCCCATCCTAGGCCCCTACGTACACTATCCATGGACCCTATGTTCCACCATCTTGGGCCCCTATGTCTTTTGTACATACACCACCATTTGTCCATCTTGGCCCACATTTGTCCCTTCTTCATCCTGGCCGCCATATGTCCCTTGACCATCCTGGCCTCCATATGTCCATTGTCCATCCTGGCCCCCAAATTGTTCCATGTCCATCCTGGCCCCTATATGTTCATCCTGGCCCCCATATGTCCATCCTGGCCACTATATGTCTCTTGTCCATCCTGCCCCTCGAATCATGCAGCATCCACAGAAGAAAAAAAAAAGATTCCTCTTACCTGCCTAGGCTCCTGCACCGACATCTTCTTGCAGATCCGGAACGCTCATGTCAAAATGGCCGCCGAACTAGCATAGGCTGGCCGCTGATGTGAGAGCGCCCATTACAGGTGGCACATGACTAAGACATCATACATACCAGCATCAGTGTTTATCATGACACGTGACATGGTGGTTCAGGTAGTGAACGCTGTATGTATGCACCCCTGCACATACTCTGCCTATGCTTTTAAAGGACCCGTGCCCCTAAAAGCCTGAAGTTTCTTTTTATTCTATCGCTTTCATCCACAGCAAGGGCCCATCGGGGATTTCACTGATACCCCGTCAGGCCAGTCCAACCCTGTACATATATAGCGCAAGAAGAAAATGGGGCACTCACCAAATCACGTTAAACTAGCACTTTATTGTGGTTCCATAAAAGAGAAAGTGGAAGCTAAAATTTGCTGACAGCTGTTTTCCATGAGAATCATGCTTCCTTTAAGCCTAAGTGATTAACATGCAAAAGTGGTGAGTGCCCCATATATTAGATTGTATCATAGTGAGCACAGTGAGATTGCAATTATATTGCTGCAAGTTATCTGTTTAAAGATTACCATTGGATGCTGCAGAGTGTGAATGGGAGAAGTGCCAGATCCCTTTACACTAATGTACTGTAGATCAGATGTCAGCAGTAAATAATTTTTCTCTACTTTCTAAGGAAAGGTGAATGGTCCTTTATTTTTCCCTCACATTTTTCTTGTTTGTTGCAGGACAAATCATCATTTCCAATGAAAAGGACGAGGCAGCACTCACAGTTCCTGGCGATTTGTTTATTCACAATCAGTATAAAACAGCGGCAGGGAGAAAAGGTGGAGACAACAGATCGACTATCTGTTGTCTCCACCTTTTCTCCCTGCCGCTATGTTTTATACCGATTGTGAAAAAATCGCCAGGAACAGTGAGTGCTGCCTCGTCCTTTTCATTGGACATTTTGTTGTACTGCATATTCAGTACACCCGGGTTCTTCTCTTTTAACCAGACTTCTGTGTAGCCATTTAGCAAGGCACTTTGAGAGCAGCATTCCAGCTCCGGTGCCTGGTTCTTTTCCCTTTCACAAATCACAATTTTGAGTGACCATGATCATGTATGTATTGTACCATATAGAGCAGGGGGAGAAATCGGGGGCCGGCAGATGAGTTTTGACTTTCGCCAGGCCTTTAATTTCTTCTTCCTCTGCGAGCATGGGCACGCAGTATTATCTACTGAGCTCTGCAGCGTGCGCAATGAAAGATTACATCCTGGCCAATGCCAGCAATGTGATGTACTTTATGGGCGGAAAAAAGGCCCTTGGCAGAAAAAAGGTTCCTGACTCCTGATATAGAGTAAGGGAAATTAAAGGTCTACTACTCTTTTTTGTTGTTGTTTTACTTTAACAGCCTTTATTGTGCAGTAAAATGATTCTCCTGGTCAGTGCAATTACATTGATGCCAAACATGTTTAGTTATTTTTTCTATTGCAGTGTTTCAAAAATCTGAACGTTGTAAAGAAAAAAAATTGTGCCCCACTTTCCAAGAATCGTAACTTTTTTACCTTTCCATTAATAGAGCCATGTGAGGGTTTACTTTTGCATGACAAGTTGGTGCTTTTATTTACACCATTTTGGGGTACATGCTATGTTTTGATTGCTTCTATTGCATTTGTTCCAATGTTGCCACCACCAAAGAGCCGAAATTCTGGAGTTCCCATTTCTCTCCTCTTTACAGTATTTACCATTCAGGTTAATTGTTCACGGTGCCTAAACACTGCTGTCAATGATTGATAAGTGCATTTAAGAGAATAGGAGCAGTGATCCCTGTTAGCACAGATTGTGGCTGTAAGGCCGGGGTCACACTTGCGAGTGCAATGCTACAAACTTGCACGAGTCTCTCGCATCAATACCCGGCACTGCCGCCGGAACTCGGGACCGGAGTGTATGTCTGCATGCATTTCTATTCAGCTGAACACTCCAGTCCCGAGTGCTATTTTCCTCAGCTCCTGAGTCCCTTCCATACACTCTGAAATAAGAAAAATGGGGGTAGTAGATATTTTTTTTGCATCTAATACATCCATCCAGTATTTGTTGCAGAGATTTACACAACTGAAAATAAATTACATTTATCTGGATTGGGTTGTTTTGGCAGTAAGGACATGGAATTTTGCTAGCCTCATTCACACAATGGAACGGTCACAAAAATTTCTGTAACAAACCAAGTGGCAATATACATAGGGGGCAATCATAGAAATCCCATATAAACGTCCTATATCATAATAGAAATGTACATGCAAGTAAGGATGACGGTAATATTGTACACTTTATCCCCTGTCTCTTTGTCTGATGGTTTTATTCCCCAATATCCAAGGGGGTAAAGATGGTAAACTTTCTCCAATCTAAAACTACTACTCTAAAAGCACTTCAAAGCTGTGGGAGCAAAATGTTTTGGGCACATTGATTGATGCAAACCAACAGAGTGAGGACAATTGCCTCTTCTTCATCATAGCCTTCATTTCCCAGAAGCTACTTCATAAGTGAGTTGTTTATAATTGTATTAAATAGTAATGTAGCCAAGAAAATACATTTCAAAGGACAAGAAAGAAACATTCAAAAATACAAAATATGACATGAAATGCAGAGCGTGTCAATAGCTGGTGTCAAAAAAATTCAAGACGAATATGAGATGTGACAATCCTTAGGTTAATTAGTTCATAGAAATTCCATATTCTGGGTAAGATGTCATAGGAGGATCTTTCAGTTCAACAATGGATTATGTTTAAAGGAAACCAGTCAGCTGATTCATGCTGCTCAAACCACAGGTAGCATAATTCCGAGACTGGCTTTGTCATTTTAGACATGTATGTTTCAAACACTGTGCCAGCCAAGAACATGGTGACTAGGATGTCTAGTACCAGAAGTACTTCCCTGCCATCTTCAATTTCCACCCACATAGATTCACAGGTCTCTACTTATTCACACATAGGGAGAGGCCTTACAATCTAGAAGAACGGAGCTGGCTGAAGTCCTAGGGTCATACATCTAGTCGTCGCAGTCACATAATTCTTAGCTGACGCCTTAAAGTATGTCCTTTGTTACATGCTGCAGCATTTCATAATGAAACACATCTGAAACAGGTGATGTCAGGAAAGATTCAATATAACCTGTGATTTCATCATTTTGACCTGTGGTCTTTCTGGGATTTTTGGGCCAGAGGGTGGTCCCATCAGTGACTATAAGTTAACATACAAGCCAGGATCAGAGACTGTAAGTCACTAATAGGACTGCCCACTGGACCAAAAATCCCAGATATAGTAGAGGTTTGATTGATTTAACCACAGGTAATACTGCATCTTTTCTCACAAAAGTATATATCAACCTAGTCAGTTCTCCCTGCTCTAAAACATGCTTTCATCATAATCGGTTTTCTTTAACTACATAATATTTCTGGTAAAATCAGCCCATTCTGATTCAATCAAAAGCCTACCCACCTGCAGTTTGCCAATGGCAGAGTCTTTTTCAAGGTTTTGACTTGAGCTGCTTGGTGGGTTGGTGGGATTTTGGTCACATAAGCAGCTAAACACTGAGCCATTTATATAGTGCAAGTGGCTCTCGGTGGGGATTCAGTTCTCATCATGCCACATTGTTCGCAAACAAGCCATTACTAGTGAATCCGTGGTGCTGTAAGTTCAGTTCATGGTATGATGCTATCATGAGGCTAAGGAAGCACCTCTTTTATAATCTTCCAACCCACATTGAAAAAAATGTGATCATCTATCATCCCATTTTATCAATTATAACATCACTTCATGATTTTTGCTTTTGGTTGCATTTATTTTTTACAGAATTATTTGTAACGCCCAGCAGATTTATTGTTTGTTATACATAGTTTACTGATGACTTCTATGACTTTTATATTCTAAGAATTTTGTATCATTATTATATGGAATATTTAAAGAATAAAATTTACAATTAATCAAATTGATTTCCTACTTGCTTCATTTCGATGATCTTACTAACAAATATGACATTTTGATACCACTGAAACTCCAAGTAATTGCCTGCTGCGCTGTAATTAGGCCCTGACTCAATACTCCTCAGATTTAGCTAAGTGGAATATATTGATAACATAAAAACAGACTAAGCAAACATAGAGAGCTCATTACATAGCAACACATGCATTAGAGATGCAGATGATTATTGCCCAGGGCTAAGACTTGCCTGGGGACTTAACTTGCGTAATTGTACTTTGCATTAAAAGGAACCTGTCACCCCCCAGTCGTTTCAAACTAAATGAGCCACCTTGTGCAGCAGTAATGCTGCATTCTGACAAGGTGGCTCTTTTAGTTCTGGGTGCTGTAACTAGAGAAATAATCAGTTTTATTATTTGTCCGAAATACCTGGTCTTCAGTCAAGTGGGCCGGCGTTTCCCCCCTGCTTCAGACAGCACACAGCTGTCACTCACATCTTCTTGCTGCACAAGGTGGCTCTTTTAGTTTGAAACAACTGGGGGGGGGGTGACAGGTTCCCTTTAAGAACAAAACAAAACCTTCAATTTCTGTACACTCGCCAGTATTTTGCTTATTCCTGGGGAATGAAAAAAGCAGTGCAGTGATGAAATTTAGTGGAATCATTATCTGTAATGTAGGCTTGATCGATGCATCATTCGAAAATGTATGTGGTGATTTTTTTTTTTAATATTAGATTAATGTGAAAGAATAGAATAACACATTTTTGTGATTGATTGCATGGTTTTTTTTTAATAAAATTATTCAACCATCTATTTATATTCAGGGATAGAGTTTTGCAAATATATAGTACGTTAAGAGCCCGGGATAGTCCATTTACTGTTAAATGATGACATATCATATCAATCCTTTTTGTATTAGAGATATATATTTCAAGCAATTTTGGTGCTTTTTTCATTTATCTGTTGCTATTCTGTAAAATGTCATACTGGAAACTATAGCAGCCACAATAGGCTAACACTTCCTGTTTTCAGTAGTTCACTTAACAGCTTTGCTGCATAAATTGGAACAGAACAAGTCATTTCATTATCATTAGGATGAGATTATTTAATATGAAGTATTATTGTACTGCTAAAAGTCTAAATAAGGCAGCATAGCACCAATGAACACACAAATAAAAGCCTGTCAGGGGTTTGCCACAGCAGACAGGAGCCAGAAGACCACAGCGTCTGAGTTCTTGAACTCCTGCACTGAACAGATGCACTTCCCCCTCATATTAAATGATGTAAGGTTTCTATCAGCAGTGCAGGGGTTAAACTCTTCAATTTTGAGTCCCTGTAGCTTCCAGCTTGGAAGATCTCAGCCTTGCAGCATCAGCCACTCCCCTCTCCCATATATTCTCAAGTTTTGCAATCTGGATTGCCAGTGTTAAGTCTTGTACTGCCTGGTGAAGAAGTGGAGGATTCAGTGTTCAGTAGAGGCATTTTTCCCCTCTGTTTTCTGTGAGTGCATATTTGTATGATTGCTATATTCTTTAATCCCTGTACATCCTTCCTTGTTTGTCTGGTCTCTGTATATACATACACTATTCCTCTCCACTTCCCTGGCTGGAGGAGGGGACAGATGAGAGCAACAAGGTACGTGGCCCCAGCATCTTCACGATCAGAAGTAACCTGGGCAGCAAGAATAGCTAGAGCGCCCCTGGCATCAGGGACAGGGAAGGAGCCCCTGGCCTGGGTTATCTGGCATCACAATCATGACAGAGCCTTTATACTCATTTGATAAAAGTTAGCTGGACCGGTCAATTTCAACAGCGGTACTTCAGGATGGGGCAGTTGAAATTCAATCTCTTCATATTTTTGTTCATTTGAGAGAAGTGGTGCTCTCATAGAGAACACAGTACCACTTCTCTGAGAATTACTTGAACATATAGAGGATTTTGAGTAAGCGATACACTGAAAAGTTTCTTATTTTACAAGCCTTTGGAAGTTTTTTTTTTCTTTTAAGAAAATGAGACTAGCACTTGAAGTTATATTGTGAACAAAATACTGTATTTGACAGGTTGGAAAATAAAGCCTTGACTTGGCTTGTAGCTGTGGAGGGGATAGTGCAGATTGCTAAAAAAAAGTGCAAATAGTTTGCAGCCAGTGTCTATTGGAGCTACAGTATAGTTGGCTTGGAAGATTGTGGTGTGCTGGAAATCATGACTAGTAGGCTTGGAGCAGTGGTTTGTGTGGGCTACGAACCTAGAGATTTGTTAAATGGCTGTGGAAGAGCTGTGCCATTCTTGGGCAAGCCTTTGAATGGGAAGTCTTTCAGCTGCTTCACTGAGCTAAGTCAGGTAGGAGACAGATAATACAGTGACAACTTGCATTATAAGAACTAGAAAGTCTTTGTGGTGCCCTGTGTCTGTTCCTGTGTCTGTGTCGCCACAAAATGGTCACATATGTACTATTTTATGTGTATTGCAAATGATGGGAGTTATGCTTTCTCTGCTTGGCACAACTGCACACACAATTTACCCTGTCCCTTTACACTGCCTGAAGCTTAAAGCTTTGCACAGATACCCTAACTGGGAGGGGACGGGCATAGTTAGTCTGTGAAGGGACAGTAAAAAAGTGAATGGAGAATGTTCATGGAGGAGAGACATGCTCTTTCCAGGGACATTGCTGAGAAGGATCACGGTATCAGCTCCTAGGCCATCCAGACTTCCAGAGTCAGGCGGTAAGCTGAGATGCTGGGTGATTTTCATAACCAGCATGAAGTGCTTTTCTCAGGAGCTCCGAAGCAACAATCAGTGAGAGATTGTGCAAGAACAAACACGTGCTTCACATAGGATTCACGCTGAAAGTTGCCGGGGAAGAAAACGCAGTGAGTACTTGGCTGTGGAAGTTTTAGACTCCAGGTAACCTTTGTCCCAGAAGGGATTAGAGCAGCAGGGAGTTTATACTGAATCACATCAGAGAGAGAAAATTCCCATTGTGCAGAGCAGACTGCTTTCCCGGTGAGAGTTGTATTCCATCCTCTGAAACTGCATCTGGACTTCAATAAATGGTAAAGTGACTTTCCTTGTCTCCAGTCTTATTACTCTGCACTACTCCTGGGGGCCAGCCCTAGATGGAGGGGAGTTAAACATCTACACTGCCATCATCACTTACCCTCAGGGATTATCTGCAGTGCCAGCCATAATACAGTCAAACACTCCAACTGGCATCACAAACTATAGTTTCTAATTTTTGTTTTCCTTTTTATTTTTAAAACCTGTTTCACTGTCCCCGGAGCACATGCACTGGGCATGGCCACCATCCCCATGACCCCCAAATTCCAATGCTGCCTGGTGACCTGAGTACCCTGCTCTCGGCAATACAGCTTATTGTCTAGGAGGATGGTTTGCGGTATTCTAAAGTGGGTGCTGACCAATGCAAAACATTAAAAACAATTTTCAAGAAAACACAATGACACATATTGTATAGAAAATGCATACTTGGTGTTAAGAATTGGATTGGCTTCAGAACTGTACCAATGAATCTGAAACACTTTGGAGCCCTGTCTCTCTAATTTTGTAAAGCTATCCTGTTATATATCAAGATATCGAATGTTCTTTATTCTAGTTCCAGGTCTGTGAAATAGCAAAGTTTGTTCCTCTATGTGAGACTCTTAATAAAGCCCAAACCTGATTTTTTTTCTAGAAACTGTGACTGTCACTCCCGTCTAATTCACTGATGAAAATGTATGTGAAAACCAGCATTTTCCTGTCACCAAGAAGTGTGTGGATAGAACTGCATGAATGGATTTATGAATACTAATCTGCAGCCTGACATACTTCTGCCAACTAGAGAAAATCAAGTAAATTCTTGCAAAAAGAGAGAAAGGCGAGAACCAGAAACTACAGCAAACATGGTATTGAAATATCACCCATAACCTGAAATTCTACCATGTTATCCATTGGGAAATATCTGCATAATCCAGTCCATTTCAAGTTCATTTCATAAGAAAATCCTTTCAACAACTTTATAGTCCTAGACGTCATCGTAACGGTGGGTCACTTGCTATGCCGACTTCTGATCAGTGCAAGAAAAAGAAGTGCTGTGCGTGGCTGCTCAAATGCTTTACAGCTCACATAATCCATTTGTAGGTGTTAGATACGATTGTACCTTCTTTTAAGTTGCATCAAAGAAATGTAACATGTAATACTTTTCCAAAATGTTGGTTCCCTCATGGGGAAGTTTTGCAAAGAGAATAAAAGATAAATCTATTTAAGATAAGCTTTTTAGTATTCTTGAGTTGCATGGAAGGAAATCAACATAGATTATCCCATACATATAGATAGCGGTCTACTAAGGAACCATAAACTATGTGGAGCAATATGATACATGTACTAAAGAGGAATTGCCTTATGTAAAATCAGCATAGAACAGGGGTCACTCCATTCTTAGGTTACTCATTAGCTAATGTGAAATACACCTAATACATATACATACTATAAGTCAAGAGTATGCCAGAGCAGAGAGCTCCCATCACTTCTCTCCAGCCTCACTGCATGACTAAAAGCAAGCTGCTAGTTTTCAGTACATACTGAGGCAGATTGTGCTTAAAGATGCGGGTTGTCATTGTTCTTGGCAGTGCATGCGTTGTTTACATAGCATTACAGTATGGGTACCGTCACACTCAGCGACGCTGCGGCGATCTAGACAACGAGCCGACCTAAACTAGATCGCTGGAGCGTCGCTGTTTAGGTCGCTGTAGAGACGTCAAACACAGCAACTCCAGAACGATGCAGGAGCGATCCTGTGACGTAACGGTGACTCACTTATCGTTCTCGCTGGTTGATAGCTCCATGTCTGGCATTGCTGCTGTCGTTGCTTTTGATGTCAAACATGACGATACACGCCGACCTAGCGACGAAATAAAGTTCTGGACTTCTAGCTCCGACCAGCGATGGCACAGCGGGATCCAGATCGCTGCTGCGTGTCAAACACAACGAGATCGCTATCCAGGACGCTGCAATGTCACGGATTGTTGTTGTCTCGTTGCAAAGTTGCGACGGTACCTTATGTGTTGCTGAGAACAGTGATTTTGTGCAGCAGAAAAGATAATATCACCCAACAAACAAACTAACATTTTGCTCATTCATCCGGGGATCGCCAGCATGATGAGACTGCAAGATTATTTTTAAGAACACGCGTTCATACTAACCTTTTGGTGTTAATGGACCTTAAGGTTGATCTTTTTCATCTTTTATGAGATAACTTTAAGCAGAAAGTATATGTCTGCCTAGGTCAACCCAAAATACTCTTGACACACCTTTGGACAGCTACTGTATAGTGCCCTCTTTATTGTGTGCAGTATTTTGTTCTGCAAACTGCCATGGTCATCACCTTTTATGTTCAGAGACTGAAATTACAGGGCCATACAAAGCCCACATAATTTTGTTGAAAAGTACAAGCACTGAAGTAATATCGTTATGCTACAAGAGAATCTGTCTCCAGGCCAAAAGTGAGTTTTTCCTCTTGCTGCTCTCTGGGTATTCAGTTGTTGGGTTTTTTAATTTTTTTTTTGCTTGTTTTCTTTTAAATACAACATAGAGTTATGGGCCCTTTTAGTTAGTGCCAATTTTTTAGTTCTTCCCAAAGAAGGTGTGGCTCACAGCATTCTCTGAAGTTATGTATTTAGGCTGCCCTGCATTATTATCCTGTGAGCCACATCCTCTTGGCAAAGACCATAAAAATAGCACCAAATAAAACAACCATCATGGCAAAGTTTGGGAGTAACCTCCTGTAACACAATTCCCAGAAAGGCCTGAACTTGCTTCTTTAAGAGTGGTCTCGGCCAGTTCTGGATCACGTCCACTTTCCTGATCTGGGGTTTGATCTCGCCTCTACCCTACATAACCAAGGTATTTGGACTCTTATTTCCCCATGGCACATTTTTTTTGATTCGTAGAAAACCCCTCCTTTCTGAGAGCATCAAACCCCGCCTGGACCTTTGCCAATTGACTTCTTCAATCTGGAATGAAAATTACAATATCATCTAGGTATGCTGTGGCATAATTCTTACAGGATGCGAGGATCATGTCCATGGCCCTCACCTCTGGAAGGTAGCCAGAGCTCTCTGCAGTCTGAACGGCGTCCAGACCTATTGGAAGCATCCTTCGAGCGTAGAAAAAGCTGTCTTCTCCTTGGCTTTTTGTGACATGGAGATTTGACAATATCCTTTAGTTAAATCCAAGGTGGTTATGTATCTTGCCAGCCCAAGTCTCTCAATCAGCTAATCGACATGCAGGATGAGACATGCATCAAACTTGAATACATCGTTCAGCTTCCAATAATCATTACAAAATCTCCATTTGCCATTAGTATTTGGAACCAGGACGATAGAGCAATGACTCTGAGATTCAGCACATGCTTTACTTTCTTGGAGATCAGCTCTCACCGGGCCTCTGGAATTTGATAGTGCTTCAACTTCACCTGGCATGCGATTCTGGCAAAATCTCGCGTTTTATGACCTTTGTACACCCTAGTCAAATCTGAGAACAGGTCCTCATTCTGCTGCAGCATTTCCCATCACTGCTGTTTTTGGGCCTTCAACAACATCTTCGTTATTGAGACTCCTTCAATATCTGTTTCATGGAGTTTCAATGGACTTCCTGTATTGCCATGGCTGGATAAGATTGACATAGTACACATGGTATGGTTTACATCTTCCTGGTTCACTTCACCAAGCTTATCCACCATCTCCATAAGGGCCTTGCCATTTGGCCAAGAACTTACTCTCCACCATGGGAAAAAGTAAGAGGATTCGGGCCCCAGGGCTGAACTTCCTCACCTTGGCTGTCTGTTTGTAGACCATAACTTGAGCCTTTTGTGTCTGGAGGAGATGTCCTTTTACAATGGGCATCACCTTCACAATCCTCTCCTGCATCTGAGTGATGTGCTAGATTACACTCCAGTGGTGCATGACTTTGGCTTCCCAGGTTTCCTTCACTATATCAAGGAGACCCTGCGGATCTCAGCCATACAAAGGTTCAAACAGAGAGAATCAGGTAGAGGACTGTGGAACCTCCCAGATAGAAAACAGATATAGGAGACAGTCCTAGTCTCGATCATCCTTTTCTGTGACCTTTTTAAGCATACTCTTCAAGGTTTTATTAAACCTTTCCACAAGGTGATCCATCTGTGGATGGTAAAAGGATGTTTTCTGTTGTGTAAATTGCATGGTCTTACAGAGATCCCTGATCACCTTGCTCATAAAGGGTGTTCTTTGGTCAGTTGGATCTCCTTTGGAAATCCTGTCCGGGGAAAAATGTGGACCAGCTCGTGGGCTATACTTTTCACAGAGGAGCTTCTCAGGGGAAACTAGTATAGTCAAGGATGACCAATATATTGATGCCCACAAGCAGATTTAACCAGGAGTCCGACCAAGTTTATAGCAATTCACTCAAAAGGCACTTCTATGATAGGTAATGGCACAAGGGGACTTTGAAAGTGAGAGTTTGGGGTGGCTATCTGGCAAGTGGGATAGAACGTGCAATACCTTAAGATTTCCCGGTGATATAAAATCTCCGCATGATCCATTTTGAGTTTTGTCCACCCCCAGATGGCCACTCAAGACATGTGAATAGTCCAAGTCTAAGACCCTCCGTTATCAAGTCAATATCACCAGGGTATGTGAACTTTTGATCAGGGTCATTTAGATGCTTTGGGTTGTCATTATGATTTAAAAAGTGAAAACACAGTAGTTTGACAATAAATGACTTCACCCAGCCATTAACCATTAGTGGAGGAAAAGTTTTGGTGTTGTCATTCATATTCTCTGAAAAAAGAGAAAGAAAGAAAAAATTCTGCCAGGGCATGTAAACTTTTGAGCACAACTGTATATATAGATAGATACATGTATATACATATATGTGTGCATATATATATATATATATATATATATATATGCACAACATACACACATATGTATATATATATGTATATATGTGTATATATGCAACATACATTACAGTCATGGCCGAAAGTGTTGGCACCCTTGAAATTGTTCTCTCAAAAAATTACTGCAATTGCACATGCTTTGTTATACACAAATTACACATAATTTCACACATTCTGGATCTAAATCTCATTGAATACTTGTGGAGAGATCTTAAAATTGCTGTTGGGAGAAGTTACCCTTCAAATATGAGAGACCTGGAGCAGTTTGCCAAAGAAGAGTGGTCCAATATTCCAGTGAAACAATCTTGTTGATGGGCATAGGAAGCGATTAGTTCCAGTTATTTATTCCAAAACGGCGTGCAACCATATATTAAGTTGAGGGTGCCAACAATTTTCCCCTGACCATATTTGGGGTTTTGTGTGAAATTATGTCCAATTTGCCTTTTTTCTCCATTTTTTTTGTATTGTTCCAATAGACACAAAGGAACTAAGCATGTGTATAATAACAAAGCATGTGTAATTACAATAATTTTCTGGGAGTCATTCTTTCCTGGAACAATTTCAGGGGTGTCAACACTTTCAGTCATAACTTTATGTGCACGGTATATATATATATATAGAGAGAGAGAGAGAGAGAGAGAGAGAGAGAGAGAGAGATAATGTGTGTGTGCATTTATGCATATTGAGTAACGTCAAGTTACTGATTAATATACTGGATTACAACGAAGAAAACATGTAATAAATGAAGTAAGCACTTAGTTACAGATTTGCTGAGAAATTCAGTCAGGTTACTTTACAACCTTGTTTCAATCCTCTTACAAATCACAGGATAAATAGTACAAAGTCCTAATACAAGGCTTCAACTGTGGGACCAAAGGCCGTTAAAAAGATTGCCAACACAATGTATTGAGCTATCCTCATTGCAAGCAGTAAGAAGAGTCCAGGCTTGATCCCGTCTCTTCTGCACAGACCACCATGGGACACATTATATCCGTGTTTGTCAGGGAGATGCCTATTACATACATATTTGGTGGGATCTTTCTACCTGTCGCCTTGCTGCTGCTTAGCCTCATTTTATATCTCAGGATAAAACTTGAGGAAGGTAAGTAACTGAGAAACTTTGCAATAGTCATAGATAATTAGTAAAGTGGAATACAGAAATGATGGGTTAAGTGCACATTCTCAGCCTGTAGGTCTTTCATTATACTAAAGTCAATCTGTCAGCAAGGTTCTTTTGACCCCTCGGAGATCAGTATGAAATAGTGATAAGCCCTCAATCTAAACATTGTGAGTTTTTTTCTGCATTCACATCTCATTATTGCTGCTCATTACCTATCCTACTTGTATACTCGGTATGTGATTATTCTATATAATGAAACGTTTAACTTGTTACTTGAATTTGCTGATAATTTATTTATTTAAGGTACTTGCCTTTTGAGCTTTTTTTTTTTGTGTAGGGGCAGTGGTCCCTGTGCTCTTTCTCAGAACAACGTGATGTGATGGCGTTGTCCTGAGGGTCTCCATGGAGACCCCCAGCACCAAGATGGCCACGAGGTCCTGCAGGGAGGTGGCTTCTCAGTGCCTGCTAAGAGCAGGCACTAGCAAGCCTCCTTCACTGCCTGTAAGATCGCTGATCTGACACAGTGCAGTGAAAAGTGTCAGATCAGTGATCTGACTTTTTATAGTGATGTCTCATCCTGGGACAATGTAAAAAAATAAAAAAAAAATATTGGCATGTGTAAAAATATATTTTTTTAAATTCCTAAATAAAGAAAAAATATATATACTGTATATTTTTCCAATAAATATATTTCTTAAAACAAAAAAACAAAAAACAATAAAAGTACACATATTTAGTATCGCCGAGTCCGTAACGACCGGACCTATAACACTGTCCCACTAGTTAACCCCTTTAGTGAACCCCATAAAAAAACAAGGCAAAAAAACAATGCTTTATTATCATACCACTGAACAAAAAGTGGAATAACACGAGACCAAAAAGACATATAAATAATCATGATACTGCTGAAAACATCTTGTCCCTCAAAAAACGAGCCGCCATACAGAGTCATCAGCGAAAAAATAAAAAAGTTATAGCACTCAGAATAAAGCGATGCAAAAATAATTATTTTTTATATAAAATAGTTTTTGTTGTATAAAAGTGCCAAAACATAAAAAATTATATAAATGAGGTATCGCTGTAATTGTACTGACCCGAAGAATAAAACTGCTATAACAATTTTACTACACGCGGAACGGTATAAACGCCCCCCCAAAAAAAGAAATTCATGAATTGCTGGTTTTTGTTCATTCTGCCTCCCAAAAATCCTAATAAAAAGCGATCAAAAAATGTCATGTGCCCAAAAATGGTACCAATAAAAACGTCAACTCGTCCCGCAAAAACAAACCTCACATGACTCTGTGGGCCAAAATATGGAAAAAATTATAACTCTCAAAATGTGGTGATGCAAAAACTATTTTTTGCAATAAAAAGCGTCTTTTAGCATGTGACAGCTGCCAAACATAGAAACCCGCTATAAATAGAAAATCAAACCCCCCTTTATCACCCCCTTAGTTAGGGAAAAATAATAAAATAAAAAAAATGTATTTATTTCCATTTTCCAGTTAGGTTAAGGTTAGGGCTAAAGTTAGGGTTATGGTTGGACACATGCAGAGAGGAAAGGAGCACGAAAACAGTGCACACACAGCATGTTTAAACAATAGTGGAGGCTTTATTAAGATGACAAATTGTGAAGGGGAATAGACATATAAAAACAATTAAAAACAACAGTGTGAAAACATACAAAAAATTGTGAGCAGGCATAAAATATTCTCTATGTACAATACAATACAAGCTTTAATAATGATATTGAATAAAGAGACCACCACCAGAGGGATCACAATGCAAAATGACGAATTATGTTATCATGTGCAAGAGTGAGAGAACTAATAAGGCAGGAATCTGCCCAGCAGTGAGATGTGAGTATCACATGGATAGGAAAGCATTCACATCAGTATCATATGATAATGATCAGAAAACATGCATAAGCCATGGAGTGTGGTAAAGTGTGGAGTGTGGGCAGATTCCTGCCTTATTAGTTCTCTCATTCTTGCACGTGATTATATAATTCGTCAATTTTCATTGTGATCCCTCTGGTGGTGGTCTCTTTATTCACTATCATTAAATTTTGTATTGTATTGTACAGAGTGAAAATTTTTTGCCTGCTCACCATTTTTTGTATGTTTTCATACTGTTGTTTTTAATTGTTTTTAGATGTCTATTCTCCTTGGCAATTTGTTGTCTTAAGAAAGCCTCCACTATTGATTAAACAAGCTGTGTGTGCACTGTTCTTGTGCTCCTTTTGTCTTTGCTTGTGTTCACATTGTCTTAGCTTATTGGTTGCACCAAGCTATATGAATTTTTGATATTTTGTGGTACCCACTATTTTCTACATAAGGGTTATGGTTGGGGCTAAAGTTAGTTTTAGGGTTGGTGTTAAAGTTAGAGTTAGGGTTTGTATTAGGGTTAGGGCTGGGAATATGTTTATGGTTGGGATAAGGGTTAGGGTTGGGATTAAGGGTGCTTCAGGGTTAGGGGTGTGGTTAGGGTTATGGTTAGGGTTGGGATTAGTGTTATGAACTGGTGGCCTAGGAGCAGCATGGACGAGCTCTGGAGTAGGTGGCCTCTATACTGACCGCAGACCCTGAACTTAACACATCAACTAGAAGTAGCCGTGGAATGTTCCTGTCACTCCCTAGACACCTCGTCATGACCGGAGGACTAATTACACCTAAAGAAAGAAACAGTAATACTATCTTGCCTCAGAGAAAATTCCCAAAGGAAAGGCAGCCCCCCACAAATATTGACTGTGAGAGGAGAGGGAAATTACAAATGCAGACTGAAAACAGAATTTAGCAAAGGAGGCCACGCTACCTAGAAAGAAAAGACAGGAAAGAGTACTGTGCGGTCAGTATAAAAAATACTACAAAATCCGCCACAGAGAATACAAAAATCTTCACACCTAACTAAAGGCAGGGAGGGTAACTCTGTGACTCCAGAGCTTCCAACTTGGCTGAGTAAATCCTAACACAGACAAAGCTGGACAACAAAAAACATAGCAATTCACAGAACTATTAAGTCCACCGCATGTGGACTGCAAAAACAGAGCCAGGACTTATCTTTGATGATTTGGACAATCCAGAAGGAGAAACCAAGCAGAGATGTGGATCCCCAGAAAAACAATGGACAACTGGCACTCAATAAAGGAAGGAGCCAGACTAAATAGCCCTGTCCAAAGTGGAAGCAGCTGATGACTGTTGTGAAGGACAGACAGCAGCACTACCACTTATAACCACCGGAGGGAGCCCAAGAGCAGAACCCACAACAGAATTCACAACAGATTAGGGTCAGTGATGTGTTGGGGTTAGGGGCGTGTTGGGCTTAGGGTTGTGGTTAAGATTGTGATTAGGGTTATGGGTGTGTTCAGGTTAGGGGTGTGGCTAGGGTTATGGTTAGGGTTGAAGTTAGGGTTATTGGTGTGTTGGGGTTAGGGTTGGAGTTATAATTGGGGGGTTTCCACTGTTTAGGCACATCAGGTGCTCTCCAAGTGCAACATGGCATCTGATCTCAATTCCAGCCAGTTCTGCATTGAAAAAGTCAAACGGTGCTCCTTCCCTTCCTAGCTCATCCGTGCGCCCAAACAGTGGTTTACCCCCACATATGGGGTGTCAGCGTACTCAGGACAAATTGTACAACAACTTTTTTGGTCCAATTTCTCCTGTTACCCTTGTGAAAATAAAAATTTGGGGGCTAAAAAATCATTTTTGTGAGAAAAAATATTTTTTTATTTTCACGGCTCTGCGTTATAATCTTTAGTGAAACATTTTGGGGTTTAAAGTTCTCACAACACAGCTAGATAAGTTCCTTGGGGGGTCTTGTTTCCAAAATGATGTCACTTGTGTGGGGTTTCTACTGTTTAGGCACATCAGTGGCTCTGCAAATGCAACATGACGCCCGCAGACCATTCCAACAAAGTCTGCATTCCAAAACATCGCTAGTTCCCTTCCAAGCCGTGACATGTGCCTAAACAGTAATTTTCTCCCACATATGGAGTATCATCTGTGAGGCTGTGGCCTCTGTTACAGCTAGGGGGCGCTGTTTGTTCTCCCCAGGTTGTGCATGCAGACGGATGAAGTCCATAGGTGTGCATAAGAGTCATGGATTTCCGGTCTGGGTTGTCCATGTGGCTGAAGGCCATAGGTTTGTGTGTGTTTAAAAGCCCTGCAGTAAGGGGTATGGGTGTGTCAGGTGTGTGAGGTGCACGTCAGTCAGTCTGGTGTGTGCTGGTGTGCAGAGCAGAGGCCTGCAGAGTGCTGGCTGTGTGCATGGAGGCACAGGCCAGCAGAGCCAGCACCCAGGGCAGCTGAATAGCCTGGCACCCACAGCATATACAGTGATGCAAGTCGTCCATGGTACTGGTCTCAGATGTGGACAGTCCTGTGCCCGGAGGTAGATGTCCTGTGCCCGAAGGAGTCGGATGTGGACACTCCTGTGCCTGGAGGTGGCTGTCCTGTGCCCGAAAGAGGACTAGCATGTGTAACGATTGCAAAGAGGTGGATATGGTGCTCAGCTGCTATCTGGAGGATATCCTGGACTCTATACAGCTGTGTGAGTAAAGAGACTGCGATGCAGCGATGCAGGACACCCACGAGAACTGGTCAGAGGAAGGCTGGCGTGTGTGGTATCTGCAACATCTGAGGATGTGTGTATGGAGACTATAATATGCCGTGCGGTCGCCCAGGGAAACTGGACAAGGGAAGTCTGATCTGTTTAGGGACCGCAATTCTAAAGCCATGTGATATGTATTGCTATGAACTGGTGTAAACTGGTCACTGATAATATACACTGAAGTCATATGCATTTGTGTGAACTGGACTTTAATGCTATGAGGAAACACATTAAAGAGACTTTTGTGCTTGAGCTTTGTGGGTCACTGCCTTTTCACTGCGTACAGTGCTACTGAAGCCTTACACAGCATACTCAGGACAAATTGAACAACAACTTTTAAGGTCCAATTTCTCCGGATACCCTTGGGAAAATAAAAAAATTGCAGGCTAAAAGATAATTTTTGTGGAAAAAAATGATTTTTTTATTTTCACTAGTCCACATTATAAACTTTAGTGAAACAACTGGGGGTTCAAAGTGCTCATCACACATCTAGATAAGTTCCTTTGGTCACTTTCCAAAATGGGGTTACTTGTGGCAGGTTTCCACTGTTTAGGCACATCAGGGGCTCTCCAAACGCTGATCTCAATTCCAGCCAATTCTGCATTGAAAAAGTCAAATGGTGCTCCTTCCCTTCTGAGCTCTTCCATGTGCCCAAACAGTGGTTTACTCCCAGATCAGCATACTCAGGACAAATTGCACAACAACTTTTGTGGTCCAATTTGTCCTGTCACCCTTTGGAAAACTAAAAATTGGGAGCGAAAAAATAATTTTTGTGAAAAAAATATGATTTTTTATTTTTCATCTCTACATTATATACTTCTGTGAAGCACTTGGGGATTCAAAGTGCTCACCACACATCAAGATAAGTTCCTTAGAGGGTCTACTTTCCAAAATAGTGTCAGAAACTGACTCCATGAAGATGGTCTGAGTGCCCGACATCCACAGATGGGGGTTGTGCTCACAGCCCAACACCGTGCAGGATGCTTGGCATTTGCCACAGAACACCAGGATTGGCAAATTTGCCACTGGCACCCTGTGCTCTTCACAGATGAAAGCAGGTTCACACTGAGCACATGTGACAGACGTGATAGAGTCTGGAGACGCCATGGAGAGCGATCTGCTTCCTGCAACATCCTTCAGCATGAACAGTTTGGCAGTGGGTCAGTAATTGTGTGGGGTGGCATTTCTTTGGAGGGCCGCACAGCCCTCCATGTACTCACCAGAGGTAGCCTGACTGCCATTAGGTATCGAGATGAGATTCTCAGACCCCTTGTGAGACCATATGCTGGTGCGATTGGCCATGGGTTCCTCCTAATGCAGGACAATGCCAGACCTCATGTGGCTGGAGTGTGTCAGCAGCTCCTGCAAGATGAAGGCATTGAAGCTATGGACTGGCCAGCCCATTCCCCTGACCTGAATCTGATTGAAACCATCTGGGACATCATGTCTCGCACCATCCACCAACGTCACGTTGCACCACAGACTTTCTAGGAGTTTGCAGATGCTTTAGTCCAGGCCTGGGAGGAGACCCTCAGGACACCATCTGCTGCCTCATCAGGAGCATACCCAGGCATTGTAGGGAGATCATATAGCACGTGGAGGCCACACACACTACTGAGCATCATTTCCTTGTCTTGAGCATCATTTGCTTGTCCACTGAAGTTGGATCAGCCTGTAACTTCATTTTCCGCTTTGATTTTGAGCATCATTCCAACTCCAGACCTCTGTGGGATATTAATTGCGATTTACATTGATAATTTTTAGGTTTTATTGTTCTCAAGACATTCCACTATGTAATGAATAAAGATTTACAACCGGAATATTTCAGTCAATGATATCTTGGATGTGGGATTTTAGTGTTCTCTTCATTTTTTGAGCAGTGTATATATATATATATATATATATATATATATATATATATATATAGACAGAGATACATTAGATTAGATAGACAGATTAGATAGATAGATAGATAGATAGATAGATAGATAGATAGATAGATAGATAGAATAAAAGCTGGCAATTCATGTGCCGCATACAATAAAATCATGGAGTGACAGGTTAGAATAGAATAGATAGAATAGATATATACATATAGAATACATAATTATATACATGTCAGTGGCACACTCATATATATGTATTTATATTACAGAGAAGAAAAGCTGGCAATTCATCTGCCGTAAATTGTAAAATCACAGCAGAAGGCACCTGAATAGAATAGATGGATTACATACAGTAAATGCACATAGAATAGATAAATATATAGATGTCAGTGACAAATACAATTAGTGCAGTGTGTGCAGCTTACTGTACATGTATTTAATTAATAAAAGATTATTTTTCTGAAAAAAAATTACATAGGCTCCCTCACAATTTTCTTAAACAGCAGAGGGAAAGCCGATGGCTGGGGACTGATGTTAATAGCCTGGGAAGGAGGTAATACCCATCGAGCTTCCCAGGCTATTAATGTCAGCTGATAGCTGTATACATAGCCTTTACTGGCTATTAAAATGGGGGATCCTAAAAAAATGACGTAGGGTCCCCCTATAATATTAACCAGCAAAGGCTATACAGACAGTTGTGGGCTAATATTAATAGCCTAGAAAGAAGCCATAGATACTGCCCTCCCCCAGGCTAAAAACATCAGCTCTCAGCCACCCCAGAAAAGGAGCATCTCTAAGATGCACCAGTTCTGGCACTTAGCCTCGCTCTTCCCACTTGCCCTGTAGCGGTGGCAAGTTGGGTGATAGTTGAGGGGTGATGTCACCTTTGTATTGTCAGGTGACATCAAGCACCGAGGTTAGTATGGAGAGGTGTCAATAAGACTCCCCATTACTAACCCCATAGACACATTGTATGAAAACACAGACACCCAGAATAAAGTTCTTTCATTGAAAGAGTGACACAGACTTCTTTAATAAATCTTAATTAAACCATACATACGACCTTGCCCATTCCGCCGATGCCCTCGTCATCTGCAAAAGAGTTAAAAAAACAAACAACAGTATTCCTCACCTTTCCGCAGAGATGCTGTTAATCCATTTGTCCCATGACAGGTCTAGCTCTGCTACATCTAGATGCGACCATGCAGCCTTCCATCCAGCTGACACTAAGCACCGTGTGCTCAGTGTCAACCTGTGAACCCATATTCCCTGTCTGAGGGCACTGTGAGTGTGAAAAGTGCCTTTTCTGGGGCAGCTAAGAGCTTACAGTAGACTGCAGATGAATTACCGACTTTTCTTCTATCTGTCTATGTAATATATACATATACATACTGTATGTGTCACTGACTTCTATATATGTATCCTATGTGTATATATCTACTCTAGCCTGTCACGCTTTGATATTACTCTACATAATGCTACCTTTTTTTTCTATATATCTATGCAATATATATAAATACAGTATATATAGAGAGAGAGAAAAAAAATTTGAAAAAATTTGTGAAAAAATATTTTTGAGAAGTATAATCTATATTGAATGTTTGTCTGTGTCTTCACATGGCCTAGATTCATGTACATGTGCTGCTGTGTTCTTTTTTGTATATATAATGCAGTTTTGCAGCATGCACGTGTTCACATTAGGAGTGCTGGTTGTTTTTTTTCTCTATATATATAGAGAGAGAGAGCAAAAAATTGGAACAGCACACATATAAAAGTACTATTGGTGCAGGGCCTCTCAGCAAGGAGTCCCCTCCGTGCAAAAGGATATAAATTCAGAAAAAAGAGCAGCACTCCTGTATTTTCAAAAATACAAAAGGGACTTTAATAGCCCAGGTGGCGTGGTGACGTTTTGGCTACAATGAGCCTTTCTCAAGCCTATATACTGTATGTATGTGTCACTGACATCTATATATGCAATGGTTATGGAACTCATTTAAGCACCTTAGTTTCTTCTTTGTTACATGGACTTTCTAGTAGATGTAAATATTGAAGATGCACACAAGCACTACTTTAAACAACTGACTGGGAGTGGTTCTGACAGGTGGACCCCATTGATCTAATATTGATGACTAGTCCATAGCTAATCAATTTCAAAAGGCTGGATATCTCCTTTACTAGAGGGTGTAACTTAATTTTATGTTATAATGCTTTATAATAAATATAATGGCATTTTCACATCACAAAAAGGGATGTCATTATCATTAGGATATACAGTCACCTACTGAGTTTGGGTCCCTGTAACGATTGCATAGACTACCCAATGTGACAGTTTTCCTTTCACAGTGGAACTTACAATACTCTCATCTGCCTTCTACTACAGATCTTCGCTTACTTTGAAGTCAAAGACCTTGCCCTATCCTGGATCTCCTTATACCTTTTCAACTGTATATTCAGCATCTCCCACTCCCAAACTGTGCAAGTTGTCCCACTTAAAAAGATGAGAGAGGCCTGTAATTGACGTCATAGGTAGACCACAACTATGAGAGTCAAAATGAGAAAACAAATCCAAAAATCTCCTTGTCTGTTTTGGCAAGATTTATTTTGCAAATTATGGTGGAAAATAAGTATTTGGTCAGCTAAAAACATGCAAGATTTCTGGCTCTCACACACCTGTAACTTCTTCTTTAAGAGGCTCCTCTGTCCTCCACTCATTACCTGTAGTAATGGCACCTGTTTGAACTTGTTATCAATATAAAAGACACCTGCCCACAACCTCAAATAGCCACACTCCAAACTCCACTATGGTGAAGACCAAAGAGCTGTCAAAGGACACCTGAAACAAAATTGTAGCCCTGCAGCAGGCTGAGAAGACTGAATCTGCAATAGGAAAGCAGCTTGGAGTGAAGAAAACAACTGTGAGAGCAATAATAAGAAAATAAATTCATGTGAAGTGTGTTAGCTTATTAACCTCTATGTACAACCTCTTTATAACATGTGGTGGGTTTCTGGTGCCAATTTTTTTGTTTCCCACTTAATAACCTTGTCTGTCTTTTTGATTCTTTTTGTTAATAAAATTTTGTATTTTTTATTATGATTGGTTCTTCTGTCCACTTTTTCTTTATCTGAGCTTACCATACTGTACTGATACCTATACATGTCCATTTTGTATGGCACTTTAGCATCATTTCTTACATACTGTATTTGGTGTATTTAGATTTGATGCCCTAATTATTGACCCAACCCCCATTATACCCTTTGGGAATTTATCGACAGGTATAGTGACAGTTTTGACTCCATGGGTGTTTTCCAGAAACAAGCAGCAGAGGATGTTGCTGTGTGAAAATTGCAATCTTCCATTGTAGTGCCCAGTACGTTGTAGTGCCCAGCTCATGCTTCCGGTGACACACACTCGTAAATTAGGCGGGCACTTATTACTACAGAATGCCAAACATATGGATGCTAAATGTCCCTCGGGCATGCTAGGGCTCAGAAGGGAGGTGGGCATTTGGATTTAGGAGTGCAGAATTTTCTTAATTTCTTTTGGGGGGCGAGGAGCCATTTAGCTTTTCCAGAGCTTTTGTACTACCAGTAACATGGAAGCCCCTTATATTTCCATTAACAGAAGTTGGAGCTGAGCGGGTACTTGCTTTTTTGTAGATTGAGTTGAAGCTTTTGTTGGGAACTTTGCATAACATTTTGCATCACATTTATCCTGCATTCTACGCTGAGCATTTGCTTTGGGGTTTCCATCTAAATCTCCGAGTGACGCCATTTAGATAAAACCTCCGAGAGATCCAATCACTATAATGAGGCAGCAGAGTTACTCTGAACACCATCTGGCCTCTGTTCCCAAAACTGTGGCAAACCGTGCTTTTAAGCACACCGGATCAAAGGCCAGACAGCGTCCACAGTACCTCCATCTGTGTCATTATAGGGAATCTTCTTCCAGAGGTTCTGACTGAATCACATATTTCAGAGATTTACACTGAAACCCAGATGTAAGGGCTCAGCTTAAGCGCAGGATAAATGTAATCTGAGCCTTACTGCAATCTTTGGGAGGCAGAATGAAAAAAGTCAACAGTAGGTGAAAAATTTTTTTTATGTATTTTTGATGCCATTCCTCTTACGGCATAAGTGATTAGACAACTTTATTCTTCAGGTCGATGTGATTACAGCGATACCAGATTTATATGGTTCTTTTCCACTTGGCTGCTGTCACACACTAAAAAGATGCTTTTTATTGCGCATTGACATATTTTGAGAGCTATAGGTTTTCCATATTTCAGCTGATAGAGTCATGTGAGGGCTTGTTTTTGTGGGATGAGTTGACATTTTTATTGGTATTGCCATTTTTTGATCGCTTTCTATTTAGATTTTTGAGAAAAGAATTAACAAAAACCGGCGATTCCAGAATTTTTTTTGGGGGGGAGGGTGGGTTTATGCCATTTTGCATTCTTAAAATTTATAATACAGCTTTATTCTTCAGGTCAGTATGAATACAGCGATACCACTTTTGTATCTTTTTTATGCTTTGGCTTTACTACTTTATATAAAAAATAAAATATTTTGCATCACTGTATTCTGAGAGCTATAATTTTTATATTTTTCCATTGATGGAGCTGTATGTCAGCTTATATCTGTGGGACAAGATTATTATTATTATTATTATTATTATTATTATTATTATTTATTGTTATAGCGCCATTTATTCCATGGCGCTTTACATGTGAGGAGGGGTATACATAATAAAAACAAGTACAATAATCTTCAACAATACAAGTCATAACTGGTACAGTAGGAGAGAGGACCCTGCCCGCGAAGGCTCACAATCTACAAGGGATGGGTGAGAATACAGTAGGTGAGGATAGAGCTGGTCATGCAACGGTTTGGTCGATCCGTGGTTACTGCAGGTTGTAGGCTTGTCAGAAGAGGTGGGTCTTCAGGCTCTTTTTGAAGGTTTTGGTGGTAGGCGAGAGTCTGATGTGTTGTGGTAGAGGGTTCCAGAGTAGGGGTGATACGCGAGAGAAATATTGTATACGATTGTGGGAAGAGGAGATAAGAGGGGAATAGAGGAGATCTTGTGAGGATCAGAGGTTGCATGTAGGTAAGTACCGGAAGACGAGGTCACAGATGTATGGAGGAGACAGGTTGTGGTTGGCTTTGTACGTCATGGTTAGGGTTTTGTAGTGGAGTCTCTGGGCAATGGGGAGCCAATGAAGGGATTGACAGAGGGGAGAGGCCGGGGAATAGCGGGGGGACAGGTGGATTAGTCGGGCAGCAGAGTTTAGAATAGATTGGAGAGGTGCGAGAGTGTTAGAGGGGTGGCCACAGAGCAGGAGGTTGCAGTAGTCAAGGCGAGAGATGATGAGGGCATGTACTAGGGTTTTTGCAGATTCTTGGTTGAGGAATGTACGGACTCATGAAATATTTTTATTGATGATATATATATCTATGATATAGAGTCATAGAATGTTAGCGTTTGAAGGGACTTCAAGGGTCATCGTGTCCAACCTCCTGCTCAATGCAGGACTCACTAAACCATCTTAGGCAGATGTCTGTCCAGCTTCTGTTTGAAAACTTCCATACAAGACTGGCAGCCTGTTCCACTCATTGATCACCCTCACTATCAAAAAAGTTTTTCTAATATCTAATCTGTATCTTCCCCCTTTCTGCTTCATTCCATTGCTTCTTTTATTTTTATGTTCAAATGAGAATAATGATGATCCCTCTGCACTGTGACATCCCGTCAGACATTTGTAGACAGCTATTAAGTCTCCTCTTAGCCTTCTTTTTTGCAAGCTAAAAATTCCCAGATCTTTTAACCGTTCCTCATAGTAAATACTTTGCAGTCCGCTTACCATCCTGGTAGCTCTTCTCTGAACTTGCTCCAGTTTTTCAATGTCTTTTTTGAAATGTGGTGCCCAGAACTGGACACAGTACTCCAGGTGAGGTCTGACCAAGGAGGAGAAGAGAAGGATAATTACTTAATGTTATCTAGACACTATGCTTCTCTTAATACATCCTAGAACTGTGTCTTTTTTTGCTGCTGCATCACACCGTTGACTCATGTGCAGTCAGTGATCTATTAGTTTACCCAAGTCTTTTTCACACGTTTTGCTTAGTTCTATTCCTCCCATTCTATAGATACAATTTTTGCTTTTTCTTGCCCAGATGTAGAATCTTGCATTTCTCCCTGTTAAATACCTTTCTATTAGTAACTGTCCATTGTTCAAGTTTATTTAGATGCTTCTGAATCCTTTCTCTGTCTTCTCTAGTGTTAGCAATCCCTCCTAGCTTTGCATCATCTGCAAATTTGATTAATTTGCCTTCCGTTCCCTTATCAAGATCATTTCTAAAAATGTTAAACAACCCTGGGGCCAGCACAGAACCTTGTGGTACCCCACTTGAAACACTTTTCCAATTAGATGTGAAACCATTTATTAACCCTCTTTGAGTATGATCACTGAGCCAGTTATGAATCCACCTAACCATAGTGTCCAATGCTGAGATACTTTGTGAAATGCTTTGCTGAGGTTGAGATATACTGTATATATCGCATTTCCCTGATCCACCCAATCAGTGATTCCATCATAGAAGGAAATTAGATTAGTCTGGCATGACTTGTTTGCTACAAACCCATGCTGGTTCTGGTTAATTACTGTATTCCTTTCCAAATATTTACATACATGCTGTTTAATAATTTATTGAAATATCTTTCCTGGTATAGAAGAAAGGCTCACTGGCCTGTAATTTCCTGGCTCCATCTTCTTTCCTTTTTTGAAGATAGGGACAACATTTGCACTTCTACAATCCTCAGGGACTTCTCCTGTTTTCCAGGATTTTTCCATGATTCTGGCCAGTGGTTCTGCATTTTCGTCTGCTAACTCTTTCAGTTCCCTAGGATGTGCTTCATCTGGACAAGGAGACTTAAATTCATTTAAATTAGCTAAGTGTTCCCTCACCATTAGGGTTGAGCGAAACGGGTCGGCCATTTTCAGAAATCGCCGACTTTTGGCAAAGTCGGGTTTCATGAAACCCGACCCGACCCCTATGTGGGGTCGGCCATGAGGTCGGCGATCTTCTGAATCTGGTATCGGAATTCCTATACCGAGTTCCGATATGTTTGCGATATCGGGAATCGGTATCGGAATCCATATTTAAGTGTAAAATAAAGAATCAAAATAAAAAATATTGATATACTCACCCTCGGATGCGCCCTAGTACTAATCGGCAGGCTTCCTTCCTAAGAATGAGCGCGTGAATGACCTGCGGTGACGTTGCAGCTTGTGATTGGTCGCGAGCGGTCACATGGACAAGCCGCGATGTCATCTAAGGTCCTTCACGCGCTCATTCTTAGGAAGGAAGGTGTTATGGACCTGGTGGTTAGGAGCACCCGGAATGACCTGATGAGTAAACTAGTAATCGGAACAAGCTCTGGGAAAGTGGGAACTCTGCTGACCGCAAACCCTACTCCTATCACACACACTAGAAATAGCCGTGGAGCGTACCTAACTCTCCCTAGACGCCTCTTCACAGCCTAAGAGCTAACTACCCCTAAAGATAGAAATAGAAGCCTAACCTTGCCTCAGAGAAATTCCCCAAAGGTAAAGGCAGCCCCCACATATATTGACTGTGAGTTAAGAGGAAAGTCACAAACACAGGAATGAAACAGGTTTTAGCAAAGGAGGCCAGACTTCACTAAATAGACAGAGGATAGAAAAGGAAACTATGCGGTCAGCACAAAAAACTACAAAAACCACGCAGTGTATGCAAAAAGACCCCCACACCGACTCACGGTGTGGAGGCGCAACACTGCACTCCCAGAGCTTCCAGCTAGCAAGGAAATATCATGATAGCAAGCTGCACTAGAATTTAGCAGTACTAAGAAATATATTCAGGCAGCAGTAACAACAAATGAACTAGCAGGGACTTAGCTTCTGCTGGAGTAGACAGGTCCTCAGAGAAGTCCAAGAGAGATCTGAACCAATATTGAAACATTGACAGCTGGCATGAAGCAACGATCTGAGCAGAGTTAAATAGGGAAGCCAGCATAACAATAAACGAGGGCAGCTGAGGAAGCAAACCTCAGAGACCAGCAGTTCCGCTCAAAGCCACCAGAGGGAGTCCAAGAGCAGAACTAACCAAAGTACCATTCATGACCACAGGAGGGAGTCCGAGAAATGGAATTCACAACAGGAAGGCTGCCGGAAAGAAGCAGGGCGCATCCGAGGGTGAGTATATTCCTATTAGGTATATACTCACCCTCGGACGCGCCCTGCTTCTTTCCGGCAGCCTTCCTTCCTAAGAATGAGCGCGTGAAGGACCTTAGATGACGTCGCAGCTTGTCCATGTGACCGCTCGCGACCAATCACAAGCCGCGACGTCACTGCAGGTCATTCACGCGCTCATTCTTAGGAAGGAAGCCTGCCGATTAGTACCAGGGCGCGTCCGAGGGTGAGTATATCAATATTTTTATTTTGATTCTTTATTTTACACATTAATATGGATCCCAGGCCCTGAAGGAGAGTTTCCTCTCCTTCAGACCCTGGGAACCATAGTATCACATTGCACTGCATTGGGTTTCGTGTTTCGGCTGACCCCGACCCCGACTTTTTTATATGATCGGCCGATTTCACTCGACACGACTTTTGAGAAAGTCGGGTTTCGTGAAACCCGACCCGATCCTATAAAAATAAAAGTCGCTCAACCCTACTCACCATCTCTCTATTTATAGATAGTATGGATTATTTTATTCCTTTGATGGCACTGTGAAGATCAGATGATGCTACATTTGCTTTCTTAGAGAACACAGATGCAAAATAGGAATTTAAAAGTACGGCCTGCTCAACATAATTTTTGACCACTTCATCCTTTTCATCCTGTAAAAATCTTTTAGCATCTTTGGCTTCTCTTTTACTTTTGACATACCCCCATTTTCAGCAATACCATTTTTGTTTACGTTAGTCTTTTTAATTGCATTTTATTCCACTTATTGTTAGGTGGTATGATGAAAAAGCATAGTTTTTTGCCCTGTTTTTTAATTATTTTATGTACAATGCTCCCTGAAGGGGTTAACTAGTGCGACTGTTTTATGGGGCAGGTCATTCTGGATGTGGCGATACCAAACGCGTATCTTTTTTTAAAATTATTACATAAAAATCAAATTTATAGGCACTATATGTATACTGGGTCCCAGCAATTGTACCACCAGCAAACAAAATGGGAAGTTATCCTTAAAGTTATTCTCCAAACTTTAAGCTGACATGCTTATGTGGCACTGCATAGAAATATAAAAAGGAGTATACAGTTGGTATGGAAAGTATTGAGACCCCTTTAAATTTTTCACTCTTTGTTTCATTGCAGCCATTTAATAAATTCAAAAAGTTCATTTTTTTCTCATTAATGTTCACTCTCCACCCCATCTAGACTGAAAAAACCATAAATGTAGAAATTTTTGCAAATATATTAAAAAAGAAAAACTGAAATATCACATGATCATAAGTAGTCAGACCCTTTGCTCAGTATCGAGTAGAAGCACCCTTTTGAGTTAGTACAGCCATGAGTCTTCTTGGGAATAATGCAATACGTTTTTCACACCTGGATTTGGGGATCCTTTGCCATTCTTCCTTGCAATTTCTCTCCAGTTCCGTCAGGTTGAATGGTGAACGTTGGTGGACAGCCATTTTCAGGTCTCTCCCGAGATGATCAGTTGGGTTTAGGTCAGGGCTCTGGCTGGGCCAGTCAAGAATGGTCATAGAGTTGTTCTCAAGCCACTCCTTTGTTATTTTAGCTGTGTGCTTAGGGTCATTGTCTTGTTGGAAGGTGATCCTGCGACCAAGTCTGAAGTCGAGAGCACTCTGGAAGACGTTTTCATCCAGAATATCTCTGTACTTGGCCGCATTCATGTTTCCTTAATGTTTCCTTCAAAAACAACCAGTCGTCCTGTTTCTGCTGCTGAAAAACACCACCATAGCATAATGCTGCCACCACCATGCTTCACTGTTGGGATTGTATTGGGCAGCTGATGATCAGTGCCTGTTTTCTCCACACATACCACTTAGAATTATCACCAAAAAGGCTCTTCTCCCACGATTGCTCAGTTTGGCTGGATAGCCAGGTCTAGGAAGACTTCTGGTGGTCCCAAACTTCTTCAAATTAAGGATTATGGAGGCCACTGAGCTCTTAGGAACCTTGAGTACTGCAGAAATTCTTTTGTAACCTTGTCCAGATCTGTGCCTTGCCACAATACTGTCTCTGAGCTCCTTGGCCAGTTCCTTTGACCTCATGATTCTCATTTGGTCTGACATGCACTGTGAGCTGTGAGGTCTTATATAGACAGGTGTGTGCCTTTCCAAGTCAAGTCATATCCATTTAATTAAACACAGCTGGACTCCAATGAAGGAGTAGAACCATCTCACGGAGGATCACAAGGAAATGGACAGCATGTGACTTAAATATGAGTGTCTGAGCAAAGGGTCTGAATACTTATGACCATGTGATATTTGTTTTTCTTTTTTAATAAATTTGCAAAAAATTTCTGCATTTCTGTTTTTTTCAGTCAAGATGGGGTCAGAGTGTACATTAACGTGAAAAAAATAATCTTTTTTCAATTTACCAAATGGCTGCAATGAAACAAAGAGTGAAAAATTTAAAGAGGTCTGAATATTTTCCGTACGCACTGTGTACAAGCTTATGTGGGATTGCAGATCGGTTTATAAAACAAAATTGTTAACCAGTGAAGAAACTTGCTTTGACTGCATGAAAACTGGCTTATTGCGTAAAGAGACAGCATAAATGACAGGACATAGTATTCTGGCTCTAGTATAAGATCATACATCAATAGATGCTGACCTTAATCAGAGAGCATTGTACATAAAGAAGATGCCATTTACCGTGGGATTTTGCTGGACAACAATCTGTACTTGTAATCAGACTCTTCTGCGCTTCAGCCACAATCTGTAATTACATTCCAAAGGTTACAACCCAAGTAGTCGACGTCAAATTAAGCAGGCTGATGGTTGCTATAAATTGATCTCTTCAAACTTTCAGAAAAGATAATGCATCTGCCTAAATTAAAGTTAAATTCCACCTGAAAAAATAAATTAAAAGGGGTTCTCCCCTTTTAGAAAATCTCGGTTCACTGTTGGCGTGTTCTAAAAATGAGTAAACTGGCTGTGCTCATCATTCCAGGGTCCTGCACTGAGTCACTGCCAATGCTCCCAGGGTCCGATATTATTTGCGGCACTGACATCACAGTAGCATGCCAGCCAATCAGTGAGCTCAGCAGCACTGAGTGGAGTTGTTCCAATTACATGGGCAGAGTTGCTGAGCTCACTGATTGGCTGCAGCACTGTTGACATGACATTAGCACTGCAGCTGATATAAGACAACGGGAACAATGGTGGGGACTCGGGGAGGTGTGAGTAAGGCATCATTTGATTTTTGTATATTAAACTGCACCCGAGAACCAACATTTTCTCATGGGGACATTTCATTTAAGATGATGGTTACTCAGCATATGAAAATATAAGGTATTTATATTAACCCCTTTCCGCCATTGGACGTATTATTCCGTCCATGTGGGGTGGGCCCTACTTCTCAAGGACAGAATAGTACGTCCAGCGCGATCAGCCGCGCTCATGGGGGGAGCGCGGCCGATCGCGGCCGGGTGTCAGCCGCCTATCGCAGCTGACATCCGGCACTATGTGCCAAGGAGTGGTCACCGACCGCCCCCGGCACATTAAACCCTGGCACACCGCGATCAAACATGATCGCGGTGTGCCGGCGGTACAGGGAAGCATCGCGCAGGGAGGGGGCTCCCTGCGGGCTTCCCTGAGACCCCCGGAGCAACGTGATGTGATCACGTTGCTGCGAGGGTCTCTTACCTCCTATCCCTGCAGGCCCCGGATCAAAAATGGCTGCGCGGCTGCATCCGGGTCCTGCAGGGATTACTTCCGGGTGCAGACCAGGCTCTGGTAAGCCTGCAGCACTGGAACTCAGATCGGTGATCTGACAGAGTGCCGTGCAAACTGTCAGAGCAGCGATCTGTGATGTCCCCCCCGGGACAAATTGAAAAAAATTTTACACATGTGTAAAAAAAAAATAAAAAAAAAATTCCTAAATAAATAATAAAAAAAAAATATTCCCATAAGTACATTTCTTTATCTAAATAAAAAAAAAATCAAACAATAAAAGTACACATATTTAGTATCACCGCGTCCGTAACGACCCCACCTATAAAACGATATCACTAGTTAACCCCTTCAGTGAACACCGTAAAAAAAAAAAAACGAGGCAAAAAACAACGCTTTATTCTCATACCGCCAAACAAAAGGTGGAATAACACGCGATCAAAAAGACGGATATAAATAACCATGGTACCGCTGAAAACGTCATCTTATCCCACAAAAAATGAGCTGCCATACACCATCATTAGCGAAAAAATAAAAAAGTTATAGTCCTCAGAATAAAGCGATGCCAAAATAATTATTTTTTCTATAAAATAGCTTTTATCCTATAAAAGCTCCAAAACATAAAAAAATGATATAAATGAGGTATCGCTGTAATCGTAGTGACCCGAAGAATAAAACTGCTTTATCAATTTTACCAAATGCGGAACGGTATAATTGCCTCCCCCAAAAGAAATTCATGAATAGCTGGTTTTTGGTCATTCTGCCTCACAAAAATCGGAATAAAAAGCGATCAAAAAATCTTCCGTGCCCAAACATGTTACCAATAAAAACGTCAACTCGTCCCGCAAAAAACAAGACCTCACATGACTCTGTGGACCAAAATATGGAAAATTTATAGCTCTCAAAATGTGGTAACGCAAAAAATATTTTTTGCAATAAAAAGCGTCTTTCAGTGTGTGACGGCTGCCAATCATAAAAATTCACTTAAAAAACCTGCTATAAAAGTAAATCAAACCCCCCTTCATCACCCGCTTAGTTAGTGAAAAATTAAAAAAAAAATTAAAAAATGTATTTATTTCCATTTTCCCATTAAGGTTAGGGTTGGGGCTAGGGCTAGGGTTAGGGTTAGGGCTAGGGTTAGGGTTAAGGTTAGGGTTAGGGCTAGGGCTAGGGCTAGGGTTAGGGCTAGGGTTTGGGTTAAGGCTAGAGTTAGGGTTAGGGTTAGGGCTAGGGTTAGGGCTAGGGTTAGGGTTGGGGCTAGGGTTAAGGCTACATTTAGGGTTGGGGCTAAAGTTAGGGTTAGGGTTGGAGCTAAAGTTAGGGTTAGGGTTTGGATTACATTTACGGTTGGGAATAGGGTTGGGATTAGGGTTAGGGGTGTGTCTGGGTTAGAGGTGTGGTTAGGGTTACTGTTGGGATTAGGGTTAGGGGTGTGTTTGGATTAGGGTTTCAGTTATAATTGGGGGGTTTCCACTGTTTAGGCACATCAGGGGCTCTCCAAACGCGACATGGCGTCCGATCTCAATTCCAGCCAATTCTGCGCTGAAAAAGTAAAACAGTGCTCCTTCCCTTCCAAGCTCTCCCGTGCGCCCAAACAGGGGTTTACCCCAACATATGGGATATCAGCGTACTCGGAACACATTGGAGAACAACTTTTGGGGTCCAATTTCTCCTGTTAACCTTGGGAAACTACAAAACTAGGGGCTAAATATAATTTTTGTGGAAAAAAAAATATTTTTTATTTTCATGGCTCTGCGTTATAAACTGTAGTGAAACACTTGGGGGTTCAAAGCTCTCACAACACATCTAGATGAGTTCCTTAGGGGGTCTACTTTCCAAAATGGTGTCACTTGTGGGGGGTTTCTACTGCTTAGGTACATTAGGGGCTCTGAAAACGCAATGTGACGCCTGCAGACCATTCCATCTAAGTCTGCATTCCAAATGGCGCTCCTTCCCTTCCAAGCCCTCCCATGCGCCCAAACGGTGGTTCCTCCCCACATATGGGGTATCAGCGTACTCAAGACAAATTGGACAACAACTTTGGGGTCCAATTTCTCCTGTTACCCTTGGGAAAATACAAAACTGGGGGCTAAAAAATAATTTTGGGGGGAAAAATTTTATTTTGATTTTCACGGCTCTGCGTTATAAACTGTAGTGAAACACTTGGGGGTTCAAAGTTCTCACAACACAACTAGATAAGTTCCTTGGGGGGTCTAGTTTCCAATATTGGGTCACTTGTGGGGGTTTCTACTGTTTAGGTACATTAGGGGCTCTGCAAGCGCAATGTGACGCCTGCAGACCAATCCATCTAAGTCTGCATTGCAAATGATGATCCTTCCCTTCCAAGCTCTGCCATGCGCTCAAACGGTGGTTCCCCCCCACATATCAGGTATCAGCGTACTCAGGACAAATTGGACAACAATATATAGGGTCCAATTTCTCCTGTTACCCTTGGAAAATACAAAACTGGGGGCTAAAAAATAATTTTTGTGGAAATAAAATATTTTTTATTTGCACGGCTCTGCGTTATAAACTGTAGTGAAACACTTGGGGGTTCAAAGCTCTCACAACACATCTAGATGAGTTCCTTAGGGGGTCTACTTTCCAAAATGGTGCCACTTGTGTTTTTTTTTACTGTTTAGGTACATTAAGGGCTCTGCAAACGCAATGTGACGCCTGCAGACCATTCCATCTAAGTCTGCATTCCAAATGGCGCTCCATCCCTTCCGAGCCCTCCCATGCGCCCAAACGGTGGTTCCTCCCCACATATGGGGTATCAGCATACTCAGGACAAATTAGACAACAACATTTAGGGTGCAATTTCTCCTGTTACCCTCGGGAAAATACAAAACTGGGGGCTAAAAAATAAATTTTTGTGGGAAAAAATTTTAGTTTTATTTTTACGGCTCTGCATTATAAACTTCTGTGAAGCACTTGGTGGGTCAAAGTGCTCACCACACCTCTAGATAAGTTCCTTAGGGGGTCTACTTTCCAAAATCGTGTCACTTGTGGGGGGTTTCAATGTTTAGGCACATCAGTGGCTTTCCAAACGCAACATGGCGTCCCATCTCAATTCCTGTCAATTTTGCAGTAAAAAGTCAAATGGCGCTCCTTCCCTTCCGAGCTCTCCCATGCGCCCAAACAGTGGTTTACCCCCACATATGGGGTAGCAGCGTACTCAGGACAAATTGTACAACAACTTTTGGAGTCCAATTTCTTCTCTTACCCTTGGGAAAATAAAAAATTGGGGGAAAAAGATAATTTTTGTGAAATAATATGATTTTTTATTTTTACGGTTCTGCATTATAAACGTCTGTGAAGCACTTGGTGGGTCAAAGTTCTCACCACGCATCTAGATAAGTTCCTTAGGGGGTCTACTTTCCAAAATGGTGTCACTTGTGGGGGTTTCAATGTTTAGGCACATCAGTGGCTTTCCAAACGCAACATGGCGTCCCATCTCAATTCCTGTCAATTTTGCAGTGAAAAGTCAAACGGCGCTCCTTCCCTTCCGAGCTCTCCCATGCGCCCAAACAGTGGTTTACCCCCACATATGGAGTATCAGCATAATCAGGACAAATTGTACAACAACTTTTATGGTCCAATTTCTTCTCTTACCCTTGGGAAAATAAAAAATTGGGGGCGAAAAGATAATTTTTGTGAAAAAATATGATTTTTTATTTTTACTGTTCTGCATTATAAACTTAGGTGAAGCACTTGGTGGGTCAAAGTGCTCACCACACCTCTAGATAAGTTCCTTAGGGGGTCTACTTTCTAAAATGGTGTCACTTGTGGGGGGTTTTAATTTTAGGCACATCAGTGGCTCTTCAAACGCAACATGGCATCCCATCTCAATTCCAGTTAATTTTGCATTGAAAAGTCAAATGGCGCTCCTTCGCTTCCGAGCTCTGTCATGCGCCCAAACAGTGGTTTACCCCCACATATGGGGTATCGGCGTACTCAGGACAAATTGTACAACATCTTTTGGTGTCCATTTTTTTTCCTGTTACCCTTGGTAAAATAAAACAAATTGGAGCTGAATAAATTTTGTGTGAAAAAAAGTTAAATGTTCATTTTTATTTAAACATTCCAAAAATTCCTGTGAAACACCTGAAGGGTTAATAAACTTCTTGAATGTGGTTTTGAGCACCTTGAGGGGTGCAGTTTTTAGAATGGTGTCACACTTGGTTATTTTCTATCATATAGACCCCTCAAAATGACTTCAAATGAGATGTGGTCCCTAAAAAAAAATGGTGTTGTAAAAGTGAGAAATTGCTGGTCAACTTTTAACCCTTATAACTCCCTAACAAAAAAAAAATTTGGTTCCAAAATGGTGCTGATGTAAAGTAGACATGTGGGAAATGTTACTTATTAAGTATTTTGTGTGACATATCACTGTGATTTAATTGCATAAAAATTCAAATTTGGAAAATTGCGAAATTTTCAAAAGTTTCACCAAATTTCCGTTTTTTTCACAAATAACGCAAGTAATATCAAAGAAATTTTACCACTATCATGAAGTACAATATGTCACAAGAAAACAATGTCAGAATCACCAGGATCCGTTGAAGCGTTCCAGAGTTATAACCTCATAGAGGGACAGTGGTCAGAATTGTAAAAATTGGCCTGGTCATTAACGTGCAAACCACCTTTGGGGGTGAAAGGGTTAAGACATTTTTCTGTTCTGCTTCCTGTCAAGCCAGGTTCAGGCACACGTATGCAAAATAGTCAGTTTTTCATTCAGAAAAAAAACAGACGATTGTTCATTCATATATTTATCCCTATGGCATCCATTTGTGCATTTTTTACGTTTTTAGTAAATAATAAAAGACAAAATGCAGTTTCAGTTTCTTATGTTAATAATTGCAATAGAGCCATAAAATCAGATGCCATTTGGGTGGTAACCCTTGTGTGATCCTTTTGTAGACTTGACAAGTCTGCTTGGAGATATGGATCAAAGTAGCACATGCCACATTTTTTACATGCAGACCATAGGTCAGTGTGTAAAAACGTTCATTTGACTTACATTAGTAAATGTTCTGTCCTTAGGCAACTCGGTTTTGCATACTGAAAGCATTTAGACATTTCATAGGCTTGACTAAAATTGCTGTTTTATGATCAACTTTAGACTCCAAAAGATAAAGAAAAACTTAATAGTCATCAACAAGTTGAGAGGTTTAATTGTCTTTTTTACCACACAGTGATCTCTGTAAAAAGTATAACCCACAAATAATAGTAGAATTGTTTCTTTTATTTTTCCAATTTCACCCCATAAATAATTTTATTTCTTGTGTCTAATAAATTATATCATGAATTTAATGGTGTCATTAAAAAACACCTTGCACCACAAAATTCAAGCTGACATGCAGCTTTGTTGATGTAAAGAGGAGATGAAATAGGAAAGAAGAAAAAAAAAGAAAAAGCACAGCAGGAAGGGGTTAATGTTACAGTCGATCGGTGTACTGTATCTGCCAAGGAACAAAAAGCAACACAAGCAATTACCCAATTACTGTACATTTCCCGCCCCCTAAGGTAGATTCTATTAGACAACAGAAGGAAAGGTTATAGATAAATGTAAACCGGACTTATTAATAAACAATAATAAATCAACTTTAGACTTTATTGAGATTAAATAGGTTTTTTAGACCCATCCTTTCCTGCTTTTGCAATTTTTCTATGTGAGGTCTCATCAGTTCTACACAGCCCTTAGAATGGTCGCCCAGCACTGATGTCATTATGTTAAAATTGCCGGATAAAGTAAACCTGATCACTGCCAATGGGGGTTGGAGAGATATAGCAGCAAAATTCCAAATTCTCTTGTGTCATTCACTCAACACTGCACTAAATATACTTCTACCTTTTTATATTTTGCATGCACTGTAAGTGAAGCCTATTTTTTGAACCCCTCAGTTAGTGTATTTGCTTTGTACCATTGATCCTACTGGAGCAGCTTCATGAAGACTTGCTGTAGTAGCTGGATACCAGTGCTGGAGGTTTGGGACTAGATTTCTGTGAGTGTCCTTTAATAATATTTCGTTAGGCATGTGTAGTTAGCAATCAGCCGATGAGTACCTTCTTCTTCCTTGGAATGGGTTTCCAAACAATCCCAATAATTTTACTGCGTATATTTCAAACTTTAAGAAGTACCCAATCCGGGAAACTCTTTTTATTTAATAAAATAGTGAGGAGCACCATATTGGTGTTGTTTCTAAATAGTCAGTCTTTTGCTAGAACTTCCTGGTTGTGGGATCGCAGCATACATAGCATGATTCCACAACCCTCCACATCTCCCCTCTTGTTGAGAGAGCGAGATCTCACTCTTTGCGCTAACCAAGTGTTGCCATGTGCATTACTAAGCTGTTACTGATCAGTTACCGTTAACAGCTTAGTAAAGAATGCGTCAGCACTGGGTTAGTACAAAGAGCAAGATCTCTATATCTCTAGCTCTTCCACTGTGAGTGGGTTCGCAGAGAGTTGAGGGATCCCGCCACCTTAAAGTTTGAAATCAATTTACGCTAGAGTCCTTTTGGGGGGACATTACGGATGTCACGCCGGTAACTCACACGCTTTCTCAGTGCAGTCTTACTCACTGCATTCACTGAGGCTTCCCAGCGAACTGCCTCTTGCAGCTCTCCTAGCACTGCTGCAGAGGCTCCTCCTAGCTATGGAGACATGGCCAGACTCTGAAGGAATTTAACTCTCTGTGCCCTGCAAAGTTTTGCTTGCCTTGTCTATCACCGGCCAGCATGGAATATTTTAGGCAGCTCCTCCCTCCACAATTTGCCTGAATATAGGTCCCTAGGTTCAGTCCGTCTCTAGTAATCTGTCTATATGCATGTTTGTTTTGACTCTTCAATTACCCATACGGCTTGCTCACTCGTTTTGTCTGACCTCTCTGCTCCTGACCCCGGCTTTGTATTTTAATCATGTGCTGCCCACTTGGACCTCGGACTGTTTGACCATGTCTCTGTCTCTGCCCTCAGCGCTTCGTTTTGTGCCTCTGACCAATAGGTCAGCTGCTGCAGGTTCAGACATTTCGCCCGTTTTGACTTTGAGTTGCACTTCCGTCCTACAGAGAAGAATGTTAAAACAAATTACTTACTGTCTTCAGCACACCATGAATCTACAGCTTCCAAATTCTTTCCATGTTTCTCTCCTTAAACCAAGAATGCTTTTTTTAAGTCTCATACTCCAGCCTCTACTTCTATTCTGGAGGTCAGCCAAAGATGTCTGTTGTGGTACCATTGGCACTATACCAGAAGTGATTCCAACAAAAATATTACCTTTTTAAAAAGTCCAATATTTATTAATACTTAATTAAAATCAATAGAACAATAAAAATAAACAGGGCTGCAAACCTCCTTGAAGAAGGGGAGCTACAGTTCGATGTTATAATTGCAACAGTATAAGATATTTAATACTATTTTTGATGATAGAAGCAACTGACAATAGGATTGTTACACAATCAACTGTTATGAGAACCAGTAATAATATATAACTAGCTGTTTCCAGCCAGCTAACGCTCGGCACGCCCAGGAGCCTCGTGTGGTAATGTGCGGGGACGGAGCCTCGTGTGGTAATGTGTGAGAATGGAGCCTCATGTGGTAATGTGTAAGGATGGAGCCTCATGTGGTAATGTGTGGGGACGGAGCTTCGTGTGGTAATGTGTGAGGACAGAGCCTCGTGTGGTAATGAGCGGGGACGGAGCCTCGTGTGGTAATGTGTGAGAACGGAGCCTCGTGTGGTAATGTGCAGGGACGGAGCCTCGTGTGGTAATGTGTGAGAACGGAGCCTCGTGTGGTAATGTGTGAGGACAGAGCCTCGTGTGGTAATGTGCGGGGACGGAGCCTCGTGTGGTAATGTGTGACAACGGAGCCTCGTGTGGTATTGTGTGAGGACGGAGCCTCATGTGGTAATGTGTGGGGACGGAGCT